>NW_006408523.1:45432889-45434279 GCF_000296735.1 Chrysochloris asiatica
AAGGTCACAGCCTTGAACATTATAGGGAGCAGTTACACTCTGCTCATAGGGGGTCACTATGAGTCAGAATAGATTAAATGGCAACAATGTACAATAATGGGGTGCTGGTATGGCTCTGTAGGACAAGCACTGGACTGCAAGGTCAGTGGCTCAAACTCACCAGTCGTTCTTCAGAAACCTTACACAGTTTTGCTATGAGTAGGAATTGACTCAACGGCACACACACACACAAAAAAAACAGTAACAGCATTCACAATAACAGGTCAGCAAAGCACAAAGAGCTGTAATATTGCTGAATTGTCTTAGGTGCCCCACTTCTAGTCCCTGTCCCTCTTACAGCTAATGTGGATTGCTGCTACTTCTCATTTTTCATACCCAGGGACAAGTCTTCAAAGTGACCACATTATACAACATTTTCTTCCAACTGTCACATCTGGCATCACAAAATCATCTTTAGCTCCACCCCACTCTGGGTGCTTAGAAGTATACTCTGGGAATTATATAGAGTATCTGTCTACATTTCTTACCTGCCACTAAGAGAGAAAAGCAAATAAACATAACAGATGTGAGAAAAATTTACAAATTACTGGCTTAAAGTATTTGGCATTCTTAATTTATATTTATATCTTAGCAGCAAAACTATGATAACAAGAGTTTTCATTTTTTATTAAAAAATTGTAGTCATTGATTTTGGCTTTTCAGACCATCTTTAAATGCATTTCAGTTCCTAAAAATCTTTGGCCTATGTTCATGACTGTGATGTCAGTAAAATAAAATAACAAACCACAACTACTCTATCATACTTTAAAAAGACACATCCCATAGCACTAAGAAAATACTGAAAATTTGTTATTGTTGTTAGGTGCCATCGAGTCGGTGTTGACTCATAGTGACCCTATGCACAACAGAATGAAACACTGCCCGATCCTGGACTAACCTCACAATTGTTGCGACACTTGAGCCCATTGATGCTGCCACTTTGCCAATCTATCTCACTGGGGGTCTTCCTCTTTTTCTCCCACCCTCCACCTTAACAAACATGATATCTCTCTCCAATGTCTGTTCCGTTCTGATAATATGTTCAAAGTATGAAAGACAAAGTTTGGCCATCCAGGGCTCCAAAGAACACTCTGGCTGCACTTCTTCCAACACAGATCTGTTGGTGCTTTTGGCAGTCCATGGCACTTTCAATATGCTCCTCCAACACTATAACTCAAAAGCATCAGTTCTTCTACGGTCTTCCTTATTCACTGTCCAGCTTTCGCATGCATATGAGGTTATTGAAAATACCATGTCTTGGGTTGTTGTTGTTAAGTACCATCGAGGTGATTCTGACCCATAGTGACCCTGTATAGGGTTTCCAAAGAACAGCTGGTGAGCTTGAACTGCC
>NW_006408523.1:45435944-45456243 GCF_000296735.1 Chrysochloris asiatica
GCATCCTCACGGTTAACTCTACTTTGAGTAGGCAGCCCTTCCTCAGTCGCATTTTGAGTGCCTTCCAACCTGAGGGGCTCATTTTCTGTCACTATATCTAACAGTGTTTCTCTGCTATTCATAAGGTTTTCAGTGATTAAATGTTCAGAAGTTCGTCACTCCTTCTTCCTACTCTGTCTTCATCTGGAAGCTCATCTGAAATCCTGCTAGTATTTAAAATACCCATGGCATAGCTTCCAGAATCATAGCAACTTACAAGTCACTACAGTATGACAAATTGACAGACGAGTGGTGGGAGAATTTGTAGCAGCTCTCAAATATCATTTCCCAAACTATTTGTCATGGAAATGATGAGCAAGTAAGGTTTGCAAAGTTCTAAAGCTAGAAATGGTACAGTGGTGAGAGTGGGAAGCTGTGTTAACTGCTTATTTGGGTAAAAAGAAAAGAGAAAATCAGCTGTTAACATTGGTATATGTTAAGGCTTTGAGAAGATTTGTTTCAATGAAATGGTAGAAACAAAGCTTGATTAACATAAATTGGCCAGTAAAAGGGAAGTAAGATAGTGCAAAAATACAGCTATTTGAAGAATTTAGAAAGCAGGGAAGCATTGAAAATGCACATTATTCGGAAAGAGTGAGAGTTCAAAGAAAAAAGAATGAGATGCCCATATCTCTAATTTCTCTCAAATGCATATATACCATTATATAGATTTACAGTCTTGGAAGATCTGTACAGGGTCACTGTGAGTCAGAATTGACTCAGTGTCAGTGAGTTTGTATTTTTTGGTATATATGTGTGTATGTGACCACTACACTATGAGGGAGAAAGATGAGGATTTCTGCTCCCGTAAAGATATACAGCCTCAGAAATTCTGTACAGGTCACTATGAGTTAGAACCAACTCCACGGCATATAACCACCAACCACCATGTGTGTATGTGCATTATAATACATTTGTGCATTATAATACCATTCAGTTGGTTCTGACGCATAGCGACCCAGTATAGGGTTTGTTGTTGTTTTTAAGGGATGTGCAGTTGGTTTTGATTCATAGTGACCCTCTACAGAGTTTCCAAGGAACAGCTGGTAGGTTTGAACTGTTAACCTTGTAGTTTGGAGTCCAGTGCTGATCCTACAAGACCATGCCAGGAGTCCAGTATAGTTTATCAGACTGCATATAAATCTTTGTGGGAACAGAAAACTCCACCTTTCTCCCAAGGAGTGGCTGATAGGTTCCAACTGCCAACCTTGTGTGTTGTAGTCCAGTGCTTATCCTACAGAGCCTCTGTGATTATAATACATAGTGTATATGTGTATATATATATATATATATATATATATATATATATATATATATAGTTACGAGTCGGGCTGCCAACGTCAAGGTCAGCAGTTCAAAAATAGCAGAAATTCAGTTGCGCAAGTCACTATGAGTCAGAACTGACTACACAGTACTTAACAACAACAACACCAAATACACACACACACACACACACACACAGAGCTCTGGGAGCATAGTGGTTATGAATCAGGCTGCGAACCGCAAGGTCAGCAGTTTGAAACTACCAGCTGTTCTGCAGGAGAAAGATACGACTTTCTGCTCCCATGAAGATTTACAGCCTCAGAAACCCTGTACAGGGTCTCTATGAGTCAGAACTGACTCCACAGCACATAACCACCTCCACCACCATATATATAAATATATACACATACACACAAACACACACACATACATGGGCGTCTTCGTGTTGCACCATAGGATAAGCACTGGATTGTTAACCACAAGTTTGGTAGTTCCAAACTACCAGATGCCCCTTAGAAACCCTATACAGAATCACTAAGAGTTGGAACTGACTTGATGGCACTTAACAAGAACAATATATTGTTTCTCCTTGGTGGAAAACATAAACACATTCTTGTATGTTTGTGACTGTTGGTGGTGTTAAGGTGTCGAGGTGGCTCTAAATCACAGCAGCTCTATGCACAACAGAACAAAACACTGTCAGGTCCTATGCCACCTTCACAATTGTTATGTTTGAGACAATTGTTGCAGCTACTGGGTCTATCCAGCTCACTGAGTTGGTCTTCTTGTTCACTGACTCTCCATTTTACCAAGCATCTTGTCCTTTTCCAGTCTTCTAGATAATGTGTCCAAACTATATGAGACAAAGTCTCACAATCTTCAGTTCTTAGGGGCATTCTGACTTGGGTCAGGTGCACCTTAGTACTCAAACTGACAATTTTGCTATTGAACACTTTAAAGAGATCTTTTGCTGCAGTTTTGCCCAATGAAATACACTATTTGATTTTTTTTTTAAAAAAAGAACTGTTTACTGTAAATTGAGTGGTTTACAGATGAGATCATCAGTTTTACATTCAACAAATCACACTTTGTTTCATCTCAATGATTACAGTCCCCTCCCTGCAACAACAGTGATCCCACTTCCTCCCTATGTTTCCTATTGCCATTCCATCCACCTTCTCATCCCTTCTCAACTTTGACCTTAAGTGTTGCTATTTTGATTTGGAATGATTGACCATTCCATAGTGAATATACCTTACTAGTGGTATTGCGCCCACCACCCCACTCCAAACTATCTACTGCTTGGCTGAAAATTGGACCACAGAGTGAGTTTATTTCCCCAGACTTAAAGTGTAACTATGGGCCATGGTCATGTGTTCCTCGAGTTTTTTTCTGACCAGTAATTATTTTTTTAATAATTTTGAGTTTTGTTCCACATTTTCTCCCACTCTATCTAGGACCTTCGAATGTAATCCCTTTCAGATCAGTTGGTAGTGGTAGTCAGGGAGCATTTGGCTCTTTTGGTATCAGAATCATAACTGCTGTTTCCATAAGCATTGATTGCAGATCCAAGAAAAATGAAATCTTTGACAATTTCAGTGATTTCTCTGCCTATCATGAGGCTGGTTGTCTATTAGTCCATTTGTGAGGAGTTTTGTTTTCATTATACTGAATTGTAATCCATACGAAAGGCTATATTCTTTGATCCTCATTTGTAAGTGCTTCAAGCCCTCTTTGCTTTCAGCAAGCAAGGTTGTGTCACCTGCATGTCGTAGGTTCTTAGTGAGCCTTCTTCCAATCCTGATGTCATGTTTGTCTTCATGTCACTCAGTTTCTCAGAGTATTTTCTCAGCATGCAGACTGAATAAGTATATTGAAAGGATACAACCCTGATGCACAGCTTTCTGATTTTAAACCATGCAGTATCTCATTGTTTGGATCAAACAGCTGCCTCTTGGTCTATGAACAGGTTCCATATGAGAAAAATTAAGTGTTCTAGAATTTTCGTTCTTCACAATTTTATCCATAAGTTGTTATGATCCACACAGTTGAATACCTTTGCATAATCAATAAAGCATAAGCAAACATCTATCTGTTGTTCTCTGCTTTCAGCTAAATCCCTCTGACATCAGCAATGATATCCCTTGTTCCATGTCCTCTTCTGAACCCAGCATGAATTTCTAGGAGTAGTATATCTAAAGGAAGCTGCCAGCAATTGAAGAGAAGGTGGTACAAGACAGAATAAGGGATAGCTGAGTGAGCCAATAATTGAGTAAGAAAGTATAGTGGGGAAGTAGCTTCTGAAGGGGATAAAGAAATGCAAAATCGTTGCCATTGAATCACACTGAATCAACTTCCACTCATGGGGACCCCAAATAGGGTGGGCTCAGACTGCCCACCTTGTGCACCATCCAGGCACTGTACTTGATAAGAAGAAGGGCATTAACAGAAGAGAAGACTGACTACTTGTACCAATGCTAACTGTTTACGGATTTAATGGGACCATGAGATTTTTTTCATCTGATTATATATGTTTTCTTAAAGAAATATGAGTTCACCTATTTGGAAGAAGAAAAATTGGAATTTTGATGTAATTGCCATCTAGAAGAATTGGGAAAACAATGTAACTAAGAAAGTGTAGAAAGATTTTTCCAGCAATATCAAAAGTGCATATGAATTTTTGATAGCCTGAAATAAGACTAGTCCACACTGGAGAATGTGTGGTTTTCTTCAGCAAAGGTGTGTTACTTGGGTATAAACATGAAATAGGTGGATGCCTCATATAACGAGGATCCAAAAGTATCAGTCATATATAATGGAATAGAGAGAATGACAAAGATATTATGGACCTTGCAAAGCAGTGGCTATGTGAAACTATAAAGCAATACAGCAAAGGTAGGAACAAGGGGAGAAAGATGCAATGTAAAAAAATGTCAAGATGTTCCTCTGTCACTAGGAGATTAAGACGGGAGCCCTGGTGGCATAATGGTTACACATTTGGCTACAAACTAAAAAGTCAGTAGTTCAAACCCATCAACAACTCCACAGGAGAAAAGATCTGAGCATCTGTTCCTATCAAGTTTATAGCCTAAGAGATACTATATAGGGCAGTTCTATAGTGTCCTATAGAATAAGAAGTAATTAAAATGGGACATGTTTGGATGAGGATATGTTGAACATAATGGCTAACAAATTGGATGTTTAAAATTGAGATTTAAGAAAAGTACGTCCAGACTTCTCTTTAGAAGGGAGGATGATGAGACTTCACCTCGTATATTTTGGACATGTTTTCAGGAAGGACCAGTTCCTGTGAAGCGATATCACATTTTGTAAAGTAGAGGATAAGCAAGCCCTTCAATGAGGTGGACTGTCACAGTGGCTGTAACAATGGCCTCAACCATAGCAATGACCCTGAAGGACCAGTTAGTATTTCGTTCTGTTGTAACTGACTTGACAATACCGAACACCAGTTACCCAACTTCCCAAAACACTTTCCTATTGCTAATAGTCCTCTGTGGGCTTAAAGATATGTCTACAAATTATTTGATACACTTCCATTCAAGAGACGGAGTATAATCTCCCTTCCTGTCAGGTGATCTGTATTTACTTTTGCTGTTGTGTGCTGTTCAGTTGACTCTGACTCAGCAACCCTGTATGACAGAGTAGATCTGTCCCATAGGGTTTCCTAGACCGTAATCTTCATGGGAACAGATTGCCAGTTATTTTCTGCTGTGAAATGTCTGGTAAATTCAAACAATTAGCCAAGAGCCTAAACATTGCACCATGACGGCTCCTTAGGATTTACTTCTAGTTGATATCAAAGATTAGAAAGGATTGTAAAAGACTGCAACTTCAGAATCTCTCTCTGTCTCCCCTCCACCTTTCTCTTTGCTTCTCTGTCTCATCTCTCTTAAATCACACAGCTCTGAGAGAAGCCAGCTGCAATATGATTGGTCAGCCCTGTGGAGAGGGAAGCCAGCTGCTATGTCCTAAGGACACTCAGGGATACTTTGGAAAGGCCCATGTGCTGAGGAACTGAGCCTGCCAGCAACCACATGAACAAGCTTTTAAGTAGATCCTTCCCCAGTCAAGATCTGAGGTCACTAAAACCATACAAACAGCTTGACTGCAACCCCATGTGAGCCCTTGAGTCAGAACCATCCAGTTAAGCTATTCTCAGATATCTGACCATTTAATCTTACATAATATATCAGTTGTTTTAAGCGGATAAACTTTGAGTTATTTATTATGGTCACAAATAACTAATATACTCCCTTTGCCTGTTGACTCTTCTTTGTATAAATGCAGCTTAAAAGTCACTTTCTCTGGAAGCCTTCCTGAAACCATAACCAACACGATCACATGACTCTTCATTATTTAATTTAAAAATTTACTAAAAAATTTACTAAAGTGTTTCTTTAAAGTCCATTTCCTAGATGATTATAAATTCCAATTTGGTAAAGACTGTGTCTGAATTTCTCAGTGTTGTATCCCTATTCCCTAGCAAGGTGGTACCTAGTATAATTTCTTAAATGAATACAGAGAAACAGGGAACGAAGAAAAGAAAAGAAAAATTAAAGAAAATAGACATAGAATATGAGGCTGAGCATTTCAACTGAGTTTGTTTCTTCCTCCTGTGCATTTGCCTTAGTCCAGATAGAGTAAGAGTAAGTAAAGAGTAATTGTTGTTGTGCCATTGAATTGGTTCAGACTCACAGAAACTCAGTTTCCAAGGAGCTGCTGTTGGATTTGAATTGCTAACTTCAGTGCTTATCCTACAGTGCTTCACAGAACTCAGAATTAGCATGTTTTTGTTTTTAATGTGTTTCCACAAAACTTAAATCATTTCATTCTCATTGTATCCCACCTGATTAGACAGGTAGAGAAATGATTATTTGATAGAAAGAATATTGAGAGTCAAGAGGATTATTGTGTTTTGCCTCAGTTTACACAGCTGTGCAAATGTACTAAGACTTGAATTCTGATCTTTGGGCTCCAAACCCTTTGCTTCAAGCTACTTTCATCAGGAGGGATTTGGGGCATGCTCACTAGAATACCCTGTAGGTTAAGAATGGAATTCTTTAATATACTTTTGGGACTACACTTAAAGACACATGTGATCACCATGAGTTGATATTGACTTGATGACTTTCTTTTGTTTGTTTAAGTTATTCTCCTGACCCAAGCTGTGGTATTTTCAATAACCTTACTTGCATGCGAAAGCTGGACAGTGAATAAGGAAGACCATAGAAGAATTGATGCCTTTGAGTTATGGTGTTGGAGGAGAATATTGAAAGTGTCATGGGCTACCAAAAGAACCAATAGATACGTTTTGGAAGAAGTGCAACCAGAGTGCTCCTTGGAGGTCAGGATGGCCAAACTGCATCTCTCATATTTCAGACATATTGTCAGGAGGGAGCAGTCTCTGGAGAAGGATATCATGTTTGGTAGAGTGGAGGGTCAGAGAAAAAGAGGAAGACCCCCAGCAAGATGGATTGGCAAAGTGGTAATATCAATGGACTCAAGCATGGCAACAATTGTGAGGTTGGCCCAGGATAGGGCAGTGTTATGTTCTGCTCTGCATAAGGTCGCTGTGAGTTGGTACCAACTCATGGCACCTAACAAAAACAACAACAAGGGCTCAAGTATAACAACAATGGTGAGGATGGTTCTGCTGTAATGCTTAGGACCGGGTAGTGTTTCCTTCTGTTGTGCACGGGGTCACTATGCATTGGAGATGACTTGACAACACTTCACCTCAAGTTGGTTTGAACTCCAAGGTTGGCAGTTCAAACTTACCAGTTGCTCCTTGGAAACCCTATACATGGTCGCTATGAGTTGGAACTGACCTGATGACACTTAACAACAATAATAATAATAAAAATATGTGATCTAACAATATTTTGTACCTGATGCATATAGTTAATGCACTTGGTTACTAAATGATGGAAGTTCAAGTCTACTCAAAAGCCTGGCAACCCACTTCATTAGAATCAATGTTTGGTAGTTTTATGGAGCACAGTTTTATTCCACCACTTCTGACTCCATGATAAATGGTTTAATGAAATTTTAAGTGGTCTAATTTGAAAACACAATTGCCATTATGCTGATTAAATCATGTTTACATAATGATTACTGGAAGAGGTTAATGAAACAGTAAAGTTTAGTAATCTGTATAATTCTCTGCCTCAATTCTATTTTTAAACCAATTTCTACCATCTCCCTAAAACTAAATGTTTGTATTATTTTTCCCAAGTGAAGATGTCATAGTACTTAATAACTAACAACAATAATCATACCAATTAAAGTATGAGTCAATCATCAGCTGCCCCTAGGAAACCCTATACAGGACTACTATGGGTTGGAACCAACTCAATGGCACTTGACAACAGCAACAACTTCTTTAGTCTGAAATTGATCAAACATGCAATCAAGATGGATTGATATTAATTAACTGGTGATTGGAATGCGAAAGTTAGAAACAAAGCAGAAGGATCTGTAGTTGTAAAACATGGCTTTGGTGATAGAAATGATGTTGAAGATCATGTAAGAATTTTTCAAGACGAATGACTTATTCTTTGCAAATACCATTTTTTAACAACATAAAACACAACTGTACACATGACCCTTCTCAGATGGATAATACAGGAATCAAACTTACTGCATCTGTGGTAAGAAATGTTAGAGAAGCTCAAAAGAAGACCAGGGAGTGACTGTGGAATAGACCATAAATTGCTCATATAAAAGTTCACCTTGAGTATATCCCACTTGAATTTAGAGACCATCTCAAGAACATAGCTGATTCATTAGACATTAATGACCAAAGACCAGAAGAGTTGTGTAATGACATCAAGAACATTGTACATGAAGAAAGCAATAGATCCTTAAAAAGATAAGAAAGAAAGAAAAGACCAAAATAGATGTCAGAAGAGATGCTGAAATTTGCTCTTACATGTAGAGAAACAAAGGAAGTAGAAAAAATGGTGAAATAAAAGAGGTGAACAGATAATTTCAAAGGGAAAATTGAGAAGACAAAGTCAAGTGTTATAATGAAATGTACAAAAACCTAGAGTTAGAAAATCTAAAGGCAATAACACCTCTAGTATTTCTCAAGCTGAAAGAATTGAAGAAAAATGTTAAGTCTCAGGTTGCAGTATCAAAGGAGTCTATGGCCAAAACATTGAACGATGCAGTAAGCATCAAAAGAAATTGTAAGAAACACCAGAACATAATTGGTTGACTTTCAAACATTTCAAGAGTTAGCATATGATCAAGAGCTGATGATATTGAAGGAGAAGTCCAAACTACACTGAAGGCATTGGTGAAAAACAAAGTCCCAGGAATTGATGGAATACAAATGAAAATGTTTCAATATTCTGATGCAGCCCTCAGAAGTTCTCACTTTTCTATTCCAAGAAATTTGGAAGACAGATATCTGGCCAACCAAATAGAAGAGATGATATTTGTGTCCATTCCAAAGATAGGACCCAACAGATTGCGGAAATCATTGAACAATATCATTAATATCACATGCAAGTAAAATTTTGCTGAAGATAATTTAAAAATGACTACAGCAGTACATTGGCACGGAGATGGCAGAAATTCAAGCCAGAAGAGAACATGGCATGAGGGATATTATTGCTGACATCAAATAGATCTTGGCTGAAAGCAGAGATTATCAAAAGACATTTACTTGTGTTTTACTGAATATGCAAAGGCTGTCAACTGTGTGGATCATGATAAACTTGGATAATACTGTGAAGAATTACTATTTCAAAACACTTGACCGTACTCATTAGAAACTTGTTCATAGACCAAGAGGCAGTTGTTTGAACAGAATAAAGGGATACTAAGTGATTTAAAATCAGGAAAGGAATGTGCTATTGTTGTATCCATTCATTATATTCAATCTGTATGCTGAGTAAATATTCTGAGAAGCTGAATTATATGTAGAAGAACATGACATCAGGATTGAAAGAAGACTAATTAGCAACCTACAATATCCAGATAACATGACCTTGTTTGCTGGAAGTGAAGAGGACTTGAAATATTTACTAATATTTAAAATATTTAGGTAAAAGTCTACAACTGACATCACTGGATTGATTGCACCTCAATGTAAAGAAAACAAAAAGTACTTACAACTGGACCAATAAATAACATCTTGTTAAATGGAGAAAAGATTGAAGTCATCGAATATTTTATTTTGATTGGTTCAACAAGCAGTGCTCATGGAAGCCATCAAGAAGTCAAACGACTTATTGCATTAGGCAAATCTGCTGAAAAATACCTCTTTAAAGTGTTGAAGAGCAAAGATACATTTTGATACCTCTGGTGCACCTGACCCAAGCCATGGTATTTTCCACCACCTCAGATACATGTAGAAAATGGGCAGTGAATAAGGAAGACCAGAGATGAACTGATGAATTATGGTATTGGCAAGGAATAGTCAAAGTACTATGGACTGCCAGAACAAATCTGTCTTGGGAGAGCAGCCAGAATGCTCCTGAGAAGCGAGGATAGAAAGACTCCATTTCATGTGCTTGGGACATGCTTTCCAGAGGGACCAGTTACTGGAGAAGGACATCAAGCTTGGTAATGTAGAGGATCAGCAAAGAAAGGAAGAACCCAATGAAATGCATTGACACAATGGGCTAAAACACAACAACAATTGTGAGGATGGGATAGGATTGGGCAGTGAATCCTTCTGTAGTGCAAAGGATCACTATGAGGTGTAAATGACTAGAGGACACCTAACAACAACATTAAAAAATTCCCTTATTTGGTAAAGAAAGTATTTCATATGGGCATCAAATAAAATATTTGTCAAAAGATTTCATTTAAAGATTTTATGATCAAAACAAGATTATTTAAGAAACAATAGGAAAAAAACAAAATGGGGAAAAGAAAAATCTACCTATAATCAATTCTACAAGTTTCAACATTTGACTGAATTAAGACTTAGGTTTGAATTAAAATCTGAAATGATTTTAATTATAATTTGAACCACTCACCATCTTTTTTTTTTTTTTTGCCTCAGTTTGTTTTCATTTAACATAATGCAGTTCATATGTGATCAATATACTGCAGAAACTGTTTGCAGCTGATTTTTCTCAGCTTGTTAATGAAGTCTACAACATGTAAGTTTTTAATATTTGTTTTGTTACAAAATTTTATTTCTGAAAATTTTACAGAAGCGTAAGTAGAAGTTGGTTAAGTGCTTCAAGAACTGCTCTACTTTCTCCTCTGGGGATCCTGAGAGTCCACCTGAAGAAAGGCTGAAGAGATTCTCCCTTGTGCTTTTGTTTCTGTTAAAGACCAAGTCTAAACCCTTGAGCAGATCTTCAATTTTCTCTCAAGCTAAATGCTGTGATATTTTTATATAATTTTAGATTTACCTGCAGTTGTAAGATATCTTGTTTATTCTTTACCCAATTTCTCCCAAAGGTAGTATCTTGAGATATAATAGTCTAATATTGCAGCAAGACACTGACATCGATACAGTCAAAGTAAAGATTTGTTCCTTGTTTTCCTGTTGAATAGCTAGACCCATCTTCCTGGCCTTTCCACCTGGCTCCCATTTCTGGCCCCTAGCAAGCACTAATCTGTTCTATGTCTGTTATTACTTTATTTCAAGAAGATTATATAAACAAAGTGTATGTGGCCTTTTGGCGGTTGACATTTTTGACTCAGCATATTTCCCTGGAGATACATTCAACTTCTTGTGTGTATCAGTAGTCGGTTTCTCTTTACTACTGAGTAGTACAGTGGTTATGTGCAATAGAGTCGGAACCAACTCATAGTGACCCTGTACAGGGTTTCCGAGGCTGTAAATTTTTATGGGAGCAGAAAGCCTCGTCTTTCTCCCACAGAACAGCTGGTAGCTTCAAACTGCTGACCTTAAGGTTCACAGCCCAATTCACAATCACTATGCTACCAGAGCTCCTTGGTAGAAATATAATACAATGTGTTTAAGTACTCACTATTTGGGGGATCCACCCCATTTGTGTCAGCTTGTTGTGCTGTGGTGGCTGATGTGTTACTGTGATGTTGGAAGCTATGCCATGGGTATTATAAATACCAGCAGGGTCACCCATGGTGGACAGGTTTCAGCTGAGCTTACAGACTAAAACAGACTAGGAAGAAGGAGAGACACACTGCTCCTGAATATTGAGTCAGTGAAAACCTTATAAGTAGCGAGGGAACACTGTCAGGTAACACCAGAATACTAAATGTTGAAACATGATGTAGAGTACCAGAATATTGTCAGATATAGTGTCAGAAGATGAGTCCCTCTGGTTGGATGGCACTCAAAGTACGACTGAGGAAGAACTGCCTCCTCCAAGTAAAATTGGCCATGATGACAGAAATGGAGTAAAGCTTTCAGGACCTACATTTGCTGATGGGGCACAACTCAAAACAGGGGAGAAACAGCTGTAAATATACATTAATAACTGGAAAATGGATTATATGAAGTATAAATCTAGGAAAATTGGAGACTGTCAAAAATGAAATGGCTGTGTTGAAACAAGTACAAGCCAGAATGTTCTTTAGAAGCCAGGATGACCAGACTCTGTCTTTCTTACTTTGGACATATTGTCAGGAGGGATCAGCCCCTGGAGAAAAACACCATACTTGGTAAAGTGAAGGGTCAGCGAAGAAGAGGAACACCCCCTTCAAGATAAATTGGCACAGTGGCAGCAGCAGTGGGCTCAAATGTAGCAACAATTGTTGGAATAGTTCAGGACCGGGCAGTGTTTGGTTCTATTGTGTTAAGGTCATTATGAGTTGGTACCGACTCAATGGCACCTAACAACAACAGTTGGAGGATATCTGGTTGTTTTCAATTTTGAGCTATTAAAAATAAACATGCTATGAAAGTTTATACAGGCTTTCATGCAAATGTGAGTCTATATTGTTTTCTGGGATCAATGTCCAAGTAATGCAATTGGTTACTTGCATTGCTGTATTCTACAGCAATGCAACTAAACAAAGAAATTGCCAATGGATTGACTTTTGGAGTAACATTTTGCAATCCTACAATGTGTGTGTGTGTGTGTATGTGCTATTTTCTTAGTATCCTCTTTAGCATTTGGTGTCATCACTGTGCTTTATTCTAACATTCAAATATGTGTGCATGTTGTTGTTGTTAAGTTCGGACTCATAGTGACCCAGTATAGGGTTTCTGAGAAGCAGCTGGTAAGTTCAAACAACTGACCTTGCGATTGAAACCCATCTTGGTGATTCAAACTGACCTTGAGGTCCCAGGCTTATCCTATAGCACAACACCAGGCCTCCATAACTGTGTGTGTTGCTATTGTTAAGTACCATCGGTCAGTTTTGACTCATAGCACACTGTATAGGGTTTCTAAAGAGTAGCTTGTAAGTCTGAAACACTGACTTTGAGAGCAGAACTGCCTCAGGGACTTTCTAAGGCTGTAGATGTTACAGAAGCACCCTTCCACATCTTTCTTCCATGGAATAATATTTCGTGGGCTGAAACTGCTGACTTTTCAGTTAGCAATTGAACTCTTCAACCACTCTACTGCCTGGGCTCCTTGGATTCTATTTAATCGTTTTGTAGAAAGCAATCTCCCTGTTGAAGTAAAGCCAAGGGCCAGATGGATGTATATGTTCAACTTTCCACTAGAACCCATTAACATCACCCTGCAGAATATGGAGCATTGGCTCACACTGCCTGTTAGCAGAAGGGATTGTAATTCAGCTACACCTTCACACAAATGACGCTTTCCCAGCTTAAGTGGGGAACCACTTTATACTGTCTTCTGACTCTGAGTGGGAGCTTAAGATCAGCTCCCTGTTGGCCTTGATATACCAAGATAGGGGAATTGTTAGGTGCCATCGAGTCGATATCAACTCAAAGCAACCTTATGCACAGCAGAACGAAACTCTGCCCAATCCTGGTCTAACCTCACTATTGTTGCCATGCTTGAGCCCACTGATGTAGCCACTTTGCCAATCCACCTTGCTGGGGGTCTTCTTCTTTTTTTCTGACCCTCAACCTTACCAAACATAATACCAGCAACTGGCACCTCCTGACAATATGTCCGAAGAATGAGAGACAACGTTAGGCCATCCTGGCCTCCAAGGAGCATTCTGGCTGCACTTCTTGCAAAACAGATCTGTTGGTTCTTTTGGCAGCCCATGACACTTTCAATATTCTCCTCCAACACCATAACTCAAATGCATCAATTCTTCTATGGTCTTCCTTATTCACTATCCAGCTTTGAGGTTATTAATAAATGCATATGAGGTTATTAAAAATACAATGGCTTGGGTCAGGCGCACCTTAGTCTTCAAGCTGACATCTTTGCTCTTCAACTTTAAAAAGGTCTTGTGCAGCAGATTTGCCTAATGCAATACGTTGTTTGATTTCTTGACTGCTGCTTCTGTGAGTGTTGATAGTTAATCCAAGAAGAATGAAGTCCTGGATAACTTCAATCTATTCTCCATTGATAAGAATGTTGTTTATTAGTCCAGTGGTAAGGATTTTTGTTTTCTTTACATTGAGATACAGTCCATACCAAAGGCTGTGCTCTTTGATCTTCATCAGTAAATATTTTAAGTCTCTTCACTTTCAACAAACCAGGTTTTATCATCTGCATGTTGCAGGTTGTTAATGAGTCTTTCTCCAATCCTGATGCCACGTTTTTCTTGGATTATTTGCTCAGAATACAGATTGAATAAATTTGGTGAAAGAATACAACCATGCGGCACAACTTTCTTAATTTTAAACCATTCAGTGTTCCCATGTTCTGTTCAAACAACTGCCTCTTGGTCCATGTACAGATTGCTCATGAACACAATTAAGTGTTCTGGAATACTCATACTTCGCAATGTTGTCCATAGTTTGTCATGATTCACACAATCGAAGACTTTGCATAGTCAATAACGCACAGGTAAACATCTTTCTGATATTTTCTGCTTTCAGGCAAGATCCACCAGACATCAGCAATGAAATCCCTCATTCCACGGCCTCTTCTGAATCCAGCTTGAACCTCTGGAAGTTCTCTGTCAATGTATGATTGTAGCCGTTTCTGTATTACCTTTAGTAAAACTTTACTCCCATGGGATATCAAAGAGATTGTCTAATGATTTCCGCATTTCATTACCTCTCTTTGGAATGCATGGGGGAAGCAAAATGTAAATGAGTCTGAAACCCACTTCCCTTTACTTGTTCAGTCTTGTTGAGGTCAGGTATGTGTCCTGCTCTTCACTTAGCCTTGTTCACACTAAATTGCTTGATATTATTGTTAGGTTTTAAGAAGACTTAAAGAATATGTTTGGTTTAAAGCAGTAGAGTTATTACCTTAAGTTCATCCAGACTCCATGGTTCCAGAAAGAACTTGCATTACCTGGTTCATTGTTTTATTAATTCTGAAGGTGGAGAGACTCAGCTCCCCAACAGTGACTGACTTGAGGGGTAGAGCACATCTGCCTGCTAGGAAAAGGCATGGAAATATTTCTGTATTCAGCCAGGACACTACCATGCGGGATATATGCAGGATCGGGAGAGGATAGGGTAGCTAAATTCTGCTAAAATTGCAGGGGGTGAGTTGGAGAATATAGTGTTTCTATTTGGCTTAGCAGGAATGGGATGATTATTGCCAAAAAAAAATTTATTTTCTTAGACCGCTTTTTTCCCTATGCATGTGCAAGGATGCAAAGGGTTTTGTTAGCTATTTTTGTGGCTGTGCCTGTTGGTTTCTAGTTTTAAGCCAATGCCCTATACAAGATATATAGGAGGAATATATCAGGAAACTCAGTCACAAGGTCTTAGGCAGTCTACCTTCTTCTCTTACCTTTCAGAGATGTTCTATGTTTGTTATAGTATACCCAGTGGTGGGGGAAAGACCTGGGAGGCATGGGCTACTCCAGCACGATAGAACTAGGACAATCCAGATTTTTAATTTTGATCAGTGCCCACAACATGCTAAATTTTGAAGGCTGAAACACAAGGCTAAAGGTTTAAGATTGCAGAGGGTGGACTGATAGGACTGCTGAGTATAAATGCCAGTGAAGATTTAATTTAAGATAGCTTTCCTTTATGTTCGTGTTCTGCTTATAATGGCCCATAGTTTTTGAGTGATTGACCTTAAACGTAGTTTATTCATAAGCCTTGTTAGTTTTAGGCATTGTGTTTCGGAATACCAAGGTTTTCTCAGGAACACTGGCGTTAGAGTGACATATGTATATATTTTAACATCTGATTTAGCAAAGTATTTATCTTTTGACAGTTTCATTCACCATCATTGCTGTCATATTGCTATTTTCTTTAGTTATATATTTGTTAAATATTAGTTTGGTTTCCCTAACAAAACCTCTTTAGTGTTAGTAGTCTGTTTCTTGTCCTAATCTAGGTGAGACACAGTGCTGTGATATTTTTCTATAACTGTGTGTAGTCACTTGCAAGTACATCCTCCCAGAAGGAAAAGGCTTGGAAGCTATTCTTGTCCATCAAGTACCATTGAATACTTTAACTATTTCACATAACACATAATCATTTTCCATTTCTTTCAAATATCTTTAAGACCATGTACTGTACTGAGAAAACATCCCCCACATTTTTCTCCTTCCAGAAACAGCTAAATGTTTTCTTCATATCTCACATAAATATGATGAGGAAATGAAGCAGAACCATACATATACATAACAATTATGCATTTCAAGTTCTCATTCTAGTTTGGGTAAAGTACATTTTAG
Organism: Chrysochloris asiatica; assembly: GCF_000296735.1. Classification (NCBI taxonomy): domain Eukaryota; kingdom Metazoa; phylum Chordata; class Mammalia; order Afrosoricida; family Chrysochloridae; genus Chrysochloris; species Chrysochloris asiatica. The sequence goes on from NW_006408523.1 coordinate 45,451,971, forward strand.
TTTGGCAAGTCTTGAGAGTCACCTGTTTGTTGTTGTTGTTATGTGCTGTTGAGTTGGTTCCAACTCATCACAACCCTGTATAGGGTTTCCAAGGAACAGCTTGTGGGTCTGAAATGCTGACCTTACTGTTAGCAGTCCAATGCTTAGTCTACAGTGCCACACCAGGATACCATATTCATCAGGGTCCTAATTTTCATTCTTAAAAGCCCAAGCCATTGCCTAGTTTTATTAGTATAAAAACTGTCACTAATACTGCCTCTAACATTGTTGTGGAAGACCTGGTGTGGCACTGAGCGTTAATGCACTGGACCACAAGGTTAGTTTGAACTGCAAGTTCAGCAGTTCAAGCTCACCAGTCACTTCTTGGAAACCCTATACAGAATTGCTACTAGTCAGAACCAACTTGATGGCATTTAACATCAACAATGTTGTTAAGTGCTGCTGAGTTGGTTCCAACTCATAGTGACCCTGGATAGGCTTTCTGAGGAATAGCTGCTGGGTTTGAACCTCTGACCTTATAGTTAGCAGCCAGTATTTATTCTACAGCACCATACCAGGATTCCTGATCTCTAGTAAGAGTATTGTTGCTATTGTTAAGTGCCATCAAGTTGGTTCTGACCCATAGTCATTCTGTATAGCGTTTATGAGGGCCAACTAGTGGGCTTGAACTATTTGACCTTGTGGTTCACAGTCCAGTGCTGATCCTGCATCTTTTGCCTACAGAGCAGCTACTGGGTGCAAACCACTGACATTTCAGTTAACAGCCAAAAACCACTACACCATGGCATCACTTGGGCTCCTATTAATAAACTGTTGTTAAGAACACTCAAGCCAATTCCAACTCAGAGCAACCCTGCTAACCTCAAGGTTGGTAGTTCGAAACTACCAGCCGTTCTGCAGGAGAAAGGTGAGGCTTTCTTCTCCCATAAAGATTTGCAGCCTCGGAAACCCTGTACAGGGTCACTATGAGTCGGAACCGACTCCACGGTACTTAACAACAACAATATAGGATTTCCAAGGAGCACCTGATGGATTTGAACTGCTGACCTTGTGGTTCATAGTCCAATGCTGATCCTACCACACAACACCAGAAGTCCATTAATAAATTACTGTCCCTATATTTGAATGGAGTTCTGGTGTGGTGCTGTGGGTTAATGCACCAGACTGCAAAGTCGTTTCAACTGCAAGGTCAGCAGTTCAAGCTCACCAACTGCTTCTCGGAAACCCTATACAGGGTCACTATGGGTTGGAATCGACTTGACGGCACTTAACAACAACAAATATTTGGATATGTTCTTTTTGACAATGAATGCAACAATATTCCTCTTCAATTTGTCATTCCCAGCATTGTATACCATGTGGTCATCAGATTCAAAATGGCCAATACCAGTCCATTTCAGCTCACTAGTGCCTAAGATATCAATGTTTATGCCCTCCATTTCATTTTTGACAACTTCCAATTTTCCCAGATTCATACTTCATATATTCCATGTTCCAATTTTCAATGGAGGGACCAGTAGCTGGAGAAGGATATCATGTTTGGTAAGGTGGAGGGTCAGAGAAAAAGAGGAAGACCCCCAATGAGATGGATTGGCCAAGTGGCAGCATCGGATGGATTCAAGCATGGCAACAATAGTGAGGTTGGCCCAGGATCGGGCAGTGTTTTGTTCTGCTGTGCATAAGGTTGCTATGAATCGGTACTGACTCGATGGCACCTAACAACAACAACAACTATATTTGTAGTCTGCGAGGTCAGTTTGAACTGCAAGTGTGGTGGTTCGAACCCGCAAGCTGTTCCTCAAAAACCCTATACAGGGTCACCATCAGTCAGAACCGACTCAATGACAGTTAACAACAACAACATCCCTATATCTGGGATCCCAGTGGCTCTAGAAGATAAGCATTTGAGAACCACAAGGTCCACTGTTAGAGCCCACCAACCCCTTGCAGGAGAAAGATGAGACTTTCTGCTTGTGCAAATATGTATAGCCTCAGAAATACTACATAGGGTCATTATGAGTTGGAACCAACTCCGTGACATGTAACAACAACAATCCCTATACTTGCAAAATATTTTTTTCATATCCTTTCTTCAACTTCATCCATAGATCTGGGAGCTAAGTGTAGAGTATGCTTTTCTATTTGTAATTTTCAAATGAGGAAACTGAATGTCGGTTCAGATTCTTCTGAATCGTATAAGGTACCAGAAACTGGGAGGCCATAATGAGACAGATTCCTCACACATTAAATGGTCAGAAGCGACTCTCTTACACTGAGAAGACATTTGCTGAGAAGGAGCAAACTCAGCTCTGATCTTTTTTTTTTTTTTTTTTTTATGTTTTATTGTGAATTATGTGTTAGTTTACATGGGAGAACATTAGCTTTATATTCATCCTATCATATATCGTTTCACTGCCATGGTTACAATCCCCTCCATGCATCATCAACTAACCAAAGGGTATACCCTGCAAACCGGCCTCCCAGTTGTCAGAACACAACCCCTCTCCCTCTCTGGGTCTAGAGTCCCCAGCCGCTCCATCTCTCCATGTCATTGTCTCTGTCTCCATCTCTGGGGTCACTGCTTCTCTGGGTAGGGACTTGCACTCCACTTTTCTCCCTTGATGGTCCTAGGGACCTTCACTCCTGGACTGCAAAGTTAATCACTCCCCTCCTTTCGTTACAAAACATCCACCTTTATATTTCCAACCCTCGCAGTCAGTCCTGATAGCAGTTATTCACTATTGTACCACAAGAGACCTATCCGCATCTCCTTTCATCAGCCCCACCCAGACAGATTGGATACTATTCAGTGGAGATTCTACCTTCCTCTACACCCTCTGGATCTAGGTTCCCTCTTGAAAGCTTGTAAGACAGTCACTTCTTTCTTTTGAAGCCCCCCATTTTGGGTAGCCAATGTCCAAGTTGTCCATCGCTGTCTACTCTGTTTATGGAGGGGGTGGGAATGATCCTCACTGTAAAGATTTGTTCCCTCTTTTGAGCTACTGCATCCATAGGTGTAGATCAAGTTTATCAAATTGTATCAGATTACTCTTTTTTCCCTCTTCTTTCTTCGTCTGGTTGAGCTCTGATCATCCAGTCATTGAAGGCAGGTCAAGTGGGTATTATCTATAAAGTGTGGGTGTTCTTGCGCATATATGTCCTCTCTTCTTCTTCTTCTTTTTTTTTTTAAGGAACTTAAAGACTTTATTTTTATGAATGTTAATATTTAGAAAATTTAGAGAGTATAAGAAAAAAATTAAAAGCAACCATTACCTTTACTCCCCAGCGTATTCCATAGGTTCTATCACAGAAAATGTAATACTATTGTTTTTGTATAATACATCATGTTTATGTTTCCATAATGTCAAATATTTTTCAAAATACAGTTTTAAGCCACTGAACACTGTTCCACTCATATACATCTTTAACTTGTTGTTAGGTGTCATCAGCTTACTTCTGATTCATAACAACCCTGAATAGGGTTTCCAAGGCTTTAAATCTTTCTGGAGCAGAAAGCCCCATCTTTCTCCCACTGGTGGGTTTGAACTTCACACCTTGTGGTTAGCAGTCCAGCACTTATCGTACAGTACCACCAGTGCGCCTTTGTTTAAGTTAAAGCATCTTTACTAGACAAGCTGATTCCAGTTTAGGGCTTTTATTATTGATATAACATATAGCCTTATGTATTGATTTTTATGTGTCTTATTTTCTTTAAGATACATTTCTATCAGGTAAGACCAGTTTTCAAACTTAGCTACATGTTTCTAGGTTCTCATCCAGATATGTTGCACATATTTATTTTATTCTCTTCATAATAATGAAACAAAACTGTTTTGTACACTTTTTCAACTATGGCCAGAAATTTTATCTGTTTTTATCAGAAATGTACTAGGCACTAAATAACTTTCATAGTAATTTTAAGTAATTTCATTTAAATGGTCAAATATCTTTCAACTCATCTTTTGTTTTTATGTTTTATTGTGAATTATATGATAGTTTACATGGAAGAACTTTAGTTTTACATTCATTCCATCGTATAGCATCTCATTGCCATGGTTTCAATCCCCTCCATGCATTATCAACCACCCAAAGGGTATATCCCAGAAACCCGCCCCTATACTTCCCCCTCCTCCCCCCAGTTTTCGGCCCACAGTCCCTTTCCCTCTCTGGGTCCAAAGTCCCCAGTCGCTTCATCACTCCACGTCATCATCTCTGTCTCTATCTCAGGCATCTCTGTTTCTCTGGGTAGGGTCCCACTCTCGGCTCTTCTCCA
>NW_006408523.1:45456356-45469502 GCF_000296735.1 Chrysochloris asiatica
TGATAAGCATTATTCACTACAGTATCACGAGTTACCCATCTGTATCTCCTTTCATCAGCTCCGCCCAGACAGATTGAATAGTACCTATTGGAGATTCTACCTTCCGCCATGCTCCCTAGCACTAGGTTCCCTCTTGAAAGCTTGTAAGCCAGTCACTTCTTGCCTTTGTAGTCCCCCCCTCCCCATTTGAGTACCCAATGTCCAAGCTCCCCTTCTCCATCCACTCTGTGTGTGGGGGGTGTGTGTGTGTGAATGTTTCTTGCTGTGAGGATTTGTTCCCTCTTTTGAGTCACTGCTCCATAGGTATAGGTCAAGTTCATCAGACTGAATCAGCTCACTCTTCCCCCCTCACCCTTCTTTCCTCTCCTGGTTGAGCTCCGATCATCCAGTCATCCGATCCAGGTCACGTGGGTATCATCTGCAAGTGTGGGCACTCCTGTGCATATGTCCTCTTTTCCCGTCAGCCGGTAGCTCCACTCTCCTCTCGAGTCCTCCGTGGCTACGCCACTGACTCCGGGCCTAAGAGTCCCTAGGCCTCTTCACACTGCTTGCCAACCAGGTCTCCAACTGGGTCCTCAGAAGTCCACTGAACATTGTAGGGCTTAGCTTGCTGCTTCATTGCTGCTTTTACCCCACTTCCTCTGATCATTTTTTTTGACATATGTTCCAGCCTTGTGTGGGACTGTTCTTGTACTTCATTTTATATGAAAAGCTAAGTCTCTTCTCCATCCATAACAATCTATCTTTTATCACACTCATTTGAGTTTCACACGACTGAGTTTGCTGTTTGGGGAATAATCAAATCATTATTTTAAATGGAGAAAAAAAAAATCAGATAAAACCTACTGTTCCTGGCTTCAGCCTGTGCGATTATGAACACAATACTGTACTTACAGTAGGATGCCAGAGTGAATAGACGGCTGCTACCGATGAAAAGATGAGCACTCATTCTGACCTAATCACTGCCTAACACTGGGTACAATTATCTTTCTCCAAGTGGCACATTATTATTTGACACATTAATTGTTGTGTCATTTCTTTCTGAAAGGCGTGTTGGGTGTCTAATACAAACCAGAGCCTTCATGAATTATCCATTTCAGAATGCTGCTGCACTGATTTACCTTTCCAAAATACAATCAGCCCAATCTCATCGCCTGTTTTCTATTACCCCAGGCAGATCTGTGCTGATCCAGAGCTGTCCCCCTGTGTCTTGGCGGTTCTGATAACCATCAGCAGTGGTCTGCTTGTTCATTTCAACTAGGAAAGCTTCCTCCTCTTGACCAAACCACAGAGACATACCTTTACAGAATGGAAATTTTTTTTTTAGATTTGTTTTATTGTTGTTGAGGATATACACAGCAGAACATACACCAAGTCAACAGTTTCTACATATATGATTCAGTGACATTGATTGCATCTTCAAGTTGTGTAATTTTCTCCCCTCCCTTTTCTGTGTGGTTCTCCCTCATTAATATAAACTCCCTTTTCCTATCAAATCTTTTGAGTTGCTGTTGTCAATATAACCCCATACAGGCAAATAGCTGTACTAATTAACTTAAACTGCTGGTTGGTTTTTTAAAAGGCTTCAGGGGATATTTTTGGGTTAACATTTAAAGATGATCTCAAGGTAATACTTTCAAGGATTCATGTAGTCTCCATGACTCTGAAAAGGGACAGTTCTTTATGACATAGCTTTTGCCTGGAAAGTATTGCTCAAAAACCGCTTCTCTATGTCAAATCTACCTTAGTTCCCTGTTCAGGGCTGGGTGTGGCTAAGTGAGACTGTTTCCAGGATACAAAACTCTTTCAGCCAACACCAGACATTCAAGTCTAGATAATCTTCATCCATCGTTGCAACTGCTCTTTGGCAGACTGTGCAGGCTGATGGGTTGAAGGTTCTGGGTTTGCCTCTGGGCCTGTCATCTGTCCTGCTGTTAGACCACTGATCTCTGGTTGCTGCTTGCCCTATAAGTCTTCCCTCTCTTCCAGCTTTGAAGCCATCAGATCACAAAATCCAGCACCCACACAGACTTTCATCCCCTCTAGATCACAGTGGTTGAATCATTCTCATCCTACAAAACAAAACCGTTCCGTTGTCTTCCTAAATACATTGGGTGTGCATATTCCACAGCAAATTACCATGAAAAAAAAATCAGAATTAGAATGCATTTGATGTTCCATGCTTTGCTGCTAGTTAATGCTGTGCCACCCTGAAGACTCATCTCCCCTTTTGGTTTTAATTGGGTTCTTTTCTGTTGCTTTCAGTTCAGTTAGCACCTGACTGTTACATATACAGCTGCTGATTACCAAGTGAGTTGTTCAGTGAGGTTGAGGTATGATAAATTAAATATGATATGTATCACTGGATCTTTCTTTGGCCGCTTCATGGCCGCTACATTATAATTTGGGAAGGGACTATTAAAATAAAATATTAAAGAATAAGCAGAAACAGCTCACTGTTAACATGTCCAATGGCAAGAGAAAATTGCAGGTTTCATTGTATATGCGGCACCATCTGCCTCTTTGCGGAGGCTGAGCCGTCGGCTCTCCCTGGGGAAATAGCTGTGGATAAGTTATTCAATTAGAACAGCATTATTGGCTAGCTACCTTGGAGAATTGGGTTGATGATGTTGTGATTACCCTGCTCCACATTCCTTCATGTCTCGGACAGGCTGCAGCGCGTGGCAACTTCCGTAAGTGTTTACTGAGCCCTACTGTAGAGGTGAACAATTGGAATGAAGACTATCAAGGATTCCTGAAAGAAAATCAATTTTGAATGAACTTTTCTTGCTTGGCCACAGCTTCAATATTCTGAGTCATACTGTATTTTTGTGGACTCTCATTGAATTAAGTGACAGAAATGGCAGTAGGGAGGAAAGTGAATTTCATGATATGCATTTAACCTGTGGCACTGCACAAAATAATTCTTCATGTACGATTACAAGGTAGAAAGATGCTCAGGCCTTCTCAAATATGATATTAATCTTAGAAATGAGGAAATCTCATAGGGGCATAATGCTTTTTTAATAATGACTGCAGCTCTTCTTCAAAAACATTAGTATCATAAAGAGGTAGTTATTATTTATGACTTGCTTTCACACAGGAGATCAGCATCATTTACTGATTGTACCATCCAACCAACAACTTCCTAAATGGGATGGTGTCGGGAACATATATTGTTAGCTTGAGGATGCGGAAACAAGATCCAGCACTATGTCTATGACCTCATTCAAATGTATACACATATATACAAGGGGGCTTCAGAAAGTTCATGGAAAAAATTATTCCATTATCTTTTAATTTTCCTTGAACTTTTTGAAGCCCCCTTGTATGTGTGTGTATATGTATTGTTGTTAAGTGCCATTGAGTCGTTTCCAACTCATAGTGACCCTGTATATGGTTTCCAAGTAGCGGCTGATGAGCTTGAATCACCAACCTAATGGTTCAAACTGACTTTGCAGTCAAGTACATTAACCCACAGCACCACATTAGGGCTCCATGTGTGTGTATATGCATGCACATCATTGTTCTATGGGGGAAAAGTACCTCAAACTCAAACATGTTTGTTGTTATTGTTGCTAAGTGCCATAGAGTCAGTTCCAACTCATAGTGACCTTATATGTGGTTTCCAAGGAGTGACTGGTGAGTTTGAACTGCCAACCTTGCAACTCAAACAACCTTGCAGTTCTGTGCTTATCCTACAGTGCCACTATATTTTATGGAGGTGATGGTGGTTATGTGCCATGGAGTCAGTTCCAACTCATAGCGACCCTGTACAGGGTTTCTGAGGATGTATATATTTACAGGAGGAGAAAGCCTCATCTTTCTCCCGTGGAACAGTTGGTTTCGAACTGCTGACCTTACGGTTTACTTTCTGATTCATAACCACTATGCTATTTTATAGAGATCCCTATATTAAGTCCCCACCCCCAGAGTAAATATTTTTAATTTTTTAGCTTTAATTGCAGGAAAAAGATGTGAAGATTTACAGCCTTGAAAACCCTGTACAGGGTTACTATAAGTCAGACCCAACTTGATGGCACACAACAAGAAAGCCTTTACTAAGTCTTGAACAGAAAACAGGCAAGACACTGATAAAGTCATCAAGATGAGAGAGACCATCAGCATGAGGACATAATGGTGTCCAAAGAATTTACAGCCAAGTGACTAATTATAGAACATGGAAAACAGAGGAAAGCTTCACAAAATCATGATTGTCCACAGATTAATTCATCATTGTCACAGACAGGACTATGGGAGTGGGAAAGAGATTATGACTGGGATACCTACACTATTGTAAATTAGAAAAGTTTATAGAATTGTTTCTGAGCCCTCTAACCAACCTTGGTCAGGATACCTCCATTTTCGTAAAGGGCATGCCCAGGCAATTTTGGAGGGCAAGACTTCCTATTCCTGGACTTACTGCTATTGTTGTTTGGTGCCGTCCAGTTGATTCCGACTCATAGCAACTCTTTGCACAACGAAACACTACCTGGTCCTGTGCCATCCTTACCATTGATGCAAAACTTGAGGCCATTTCTGCTGTTGAGGTGTCAATCCATCTTGTTAGGGGACTTCTTTTTCAATGACTTTCCATTTTACCAATCATGATGTCCTTCTCCAGGGACTAGTCCCTCCTGATAATGTGTTCAAAGTATGACTCTGGCTAACAGAGTCATAATCTACTTTTGTGAGAAACATTGTCAATACCGACAAACACTCAAGAAGTCTAATCTGTACTCATTTTAGTGAGAGTGAGGTTTTCTTTATTCGATTTTGCAAAATCAGACCCCTGACCCAGTAGACATGGACAGACGAGTCACATGGCTGGCCTGCAAATACTTTTATTCCGCTGTCTCAAAAATCCCTTCCTCCAGTTCCCCTTTTACTGAATACTGTATAGTTTTATAATCTATTCTGGACAGACGTCTAATTTTCCCTCTCCAGAGAGATCCTCAATCTAGACCGAATGGCACTCATGGTCTAATGACTGTATTCTTACTTAAAGTTCCTTGTCCTAGAGTAGATTTCTTTCCTCCCTTCCCTAATTCATCTTGCTTACATATCCCTAGGTGTGAATCAACAACCTTTATCTCGTCTAGCAATCTCATATGTCCTTTATTCCTGAAGATGGACCATCTTGAGAATTTCTCACACTTTCAAACACACTCTGCCTGAGGGCATGCTTTCTACGTTGCCCATTTATAGTCAGATAGAACTCAGTGGAGGTGAATTTATGTCAAGACTCAAAATGGAATTAGGACTGTAAACCATGATGTAGTTAGGTGCTATTGAGTTGGTAATGACTCAGTGCCTAAGAGAACAAAACGCTGCCCCATCCTGCGTCATCCTCACAATTGGTTATGTTTGAGCCCATTATTGCTGTGACTGTGTCAATCCGTCTCCTTGGGGGTCGTCTTCTTTTTCACTGACCTTCCACTTTGCCAAGCATGATGTCTTTGTCCAGGGACTGATCCTTCATATAACATGCCCAAAGAAGGAGAGCTAAAGTCTCAGCATACTGACTTCTAAGGAGCATTCTGACTAAACTTCTTTTAAGATGGATTTGTTTGTTCTTCTGGAAGTCCATGGTATTTTCAATATTCTTTTCCAATACGATGATTCAAGTACATCAATTCATGTAAGGTTTTCCTTATTCACTGTTCAACTTTCACATGTATAGGAGGCAACTGAAAATACCACGGCTTGGGTGAGGCTCAATTTAGTCCTCAAATTGATATCTTTGCTCCTGAACACTTTAAAAAGGTATTTTGTAGAAAATTTGACTATTGCAATATCCCATTTGATTTTTTGACTGCTGCTTCCATAAGTGTTGATTATGGATCCAAGCAAAATGTAGTCTTTGGCAATTTCAATCTTCCCTCAATTTATCAAGATGTTATTTATTGGTTAAGTTGTGAGGGTTTTGTTTTCTTCTTATAGAGGTGCAATCCAAACTGATGACCATAGTCTTTGATCTTCATCAGTAAGTATTTTAAGTTCTCTTCACTTCCAGCGAGCAAGGTTGTACCATCTGCTTATCACAGGTTTTTAATGAGTTTTCCTTCCTTCCTCAAATCCCTATGCCACATTCTTCTTTATATAACTCATTTTCTCAGATTATTTGCTCAGGTGAAAGGATACAATTGCCTCTTGGTCTCTGCCTCTTGGTCTCTTACATACAGGTTCTTGGTCTTGGTCTCTTACATACAGGTTCTTCAGGAGTACAATGGAATGTTCTGGTATTTCCATTCTTCATAATGTTCTCCATAGTCTGTTATGATCCACAGAGTCGAAAGTCTTCACATAGTCAATAAAGCACAAGTAAACATCTTTCTGGCATTCTCTGCTTTTAGTCAAGGTCCATCTGATGTTAGCAATGACAACCATTATTCCACAGAGGACTGTAAACCATATACTTCTGAAAACATAGTGCTTAGAATTTAAGCTCTAATACAGCATACATATGTACACACACACAAGAAGGTAAGTAAAAAAATATTGCTACACTATTATAGCACTCATTACAAACAAAAATATCAATATGTGAAGCTATTATTTCTTGACATATTTATTCCCCATAAATATGAAGGTAGTATTTCCATCTCTAACACTTCCCAGAAAAAAGTCTGCACTTTTCCATTTATATCATTTTAAAATGGTAATTTCTACATCCTGGTGGAACTCGAATCATGTTCTTTTTAAATGTTCTTTGAATTTTCAGAAGAAAAAGAAGTTGGAAAGGGCTAGATTAGGACTGTATGTGGGTGAAGTATAAAGCTTTGTAATAAAATTCCCATATGACAGCCCTGGCTACTCTTGCAGAATGAACAACAACAATGTCATTATGGGGAAAAAAATACCTTGGTGTAATTTTCCTGACCTTTTTTTCACCAATGTAGGTTTCAATTTTCTTAAAATGTTTTGTGATCGTACTTTGAGAAAATCTATCAATATTAGTCCTTTGTTGTTATTAAGTGCTGTAGAGTTGGTTCCGACACATAGCACCCCTGTATAGGGTTTCTGAGGAGTGGCTGGTAAGCTTGAACCACCTACCTTGCAGTTCAAATTTACCTTGCTGTCCAGCACATTAACCTACAGTGCCACAGCATGGCTCCCAAAAAACAGTTTCCAGAGCCTTCTGAGCTGATCTCTCAGGCTTGAAATTAATTGACCCAACAGATCTTTCTCTAAAGTGACTGTCTTGATTGGACCTTTTTATGAATGTCACCCTAATAAAATTAAAGAGCCCTGGTGGTACAGTGGATAAACATGTTGGGATGTTAACTGAAAGAAGTTGGGACCCACCAGCTGCTCTGTGGGAGAGAGATGAGGTAAATCTTCAGTAAAGATTGACAGTCTCAGAAATCCTGTGGAGCTTTTCTACTCTGTTCTGTAGGGTCATTATAAGTAGGAATCCTGTCAATAGCATTGGTTTGGGGTTTTAATGCAACTAAGACAAGTATCATTGAGAGAATTTATCTGTAATCCTTCACTGATGGCAGAGACATGTTTAAACATATTTAGTTTAGAATAAATCTGTCCATATATGAACTAAAGCCCTAGTAGCAATATTTTTTTTTTTTTTTTACTTCCCCCATGTATATATGTATGTGTGTGTGTATAGGAAGGCTTCCAAAAAATCATAGAAAATATTACCTTATCTTTTCATTCCATTTTTCCACAAACTTTTTAAAGGGGTTGTTTATCTATGGTGGTGGTGGTTACTTGGCACGCAACACAGCAGCAATAGAAAGAGATAGAAAAGTGATAATATTGAAACCTAACAAGGGTAGAAACTTTGTAAGACCTGGCATAAAAAGAAAATCCCATCAAAATCCAGCTTCTACAAGTTTGACTCTATATGTATATATGTATATATCCACTACTGATGAATTGATTGCAACTTATAGTGACCTTATATTGGATTTCTAAGGCTGTAAATCTTTATGAAATCAGTAAGCCTCATCTTTCTTCCTCAAAGAGGCTAGTAGATTTGAATTGTTGATTTTGTAGTTAGAAGTCCAATGCTTATCCTACAGACCACCAGGGTTCCTATACATATATATGCTTGTGTATGTCAACATGTATAGGAGTCCCAAGGTGGTGCAAACAGTTACGTATTTGGCTACTGGCTGAAAGGTTGGTTTGAACTCATCTACAGGTGCCTGTTATACAGGCCTGGGGTCTGTATCACAGCCTTAAAAACCCTATAGAGCAGTTTCACTCCGCACATATGGGTCATCATGAGTTGAAGTTGACTTGATGGTAATAAGCAACAGTAGCAAACATATATATTAAAGTATATATGTTGTTGTTGTTAAGTACTGTTGAGTAAGTCCTGACTCATAGCCACCCTCTATAGGGTTTCCAAGGAGCGACTGATGAGTTTGAACCATTGACCTTATGTTTCAAATCAACCTTGTGGTCCAGTGCTTACTTATATTAAAACATTGAAACTATTGAAATTATTTACATATATGTTATAGTTAGGTCAGAACTCTCAAATCAGTTCAGACTCATAATGTCCGTATGCACAACAGAGCAAAACACTGCCAGGTCCTGCACCATTCTCACAATTACTTTTATGTTTGAGTCCATTGCTGCTGCCACAGTATCAGTCATATCCTAGAGGATCTTCCTCTTTTTTGCTGACCCTCCAATTTACTAATTATGATGTCCTTTTCCAGGGACAGGTACATCCTGATAACATCTCCAAAGTACCATATACAAAGCTTCACCATAATGACTTCTAAGCTATAGTCTGGCTATAATTCTTCCAACACAGATTTGTTTTTACTTCTGGAAGTCCATGGTACATTTAATATTCTTTATTTAATATATGTACATTAATTACATGTGTTGTTGTTATGTGTCGCCTAGTTGGTTCTGACCCATAGTGATCCTGTATGGTTTCTGAGGAATAGCTAGTGAGTTTGAAGTGCCAACATAGTGGTTCAAACCGACCTTGCAGCCTAGTGCATTATCTCACAGCACCACCCAGGATTCAGGATTCGTATTAAATATATACACATACATATACAAATACAAATACATATACATATAAATACACACACACACAGTATTTTGTATTTTAAATTCAAGCTGGGTAATCCATTGTGGGCAGGCTTCAGCAGAGCTTCTAGACTAAGACTGATTATGAAGAAGGAGAGGAAGTTAGTCACTGAAAACCTTATGAATAGAGCAGAACACTGTCATATATAGTAAGAGAAGATGAAAACATTGTGAATAATAGCAAAACATTGTCAAATGTAGTGCCAAAATACGAGCCCCTCAGGCTGGAAGACACTGAAAATCTAACTTGGGAAGGAAGAGCTGCCTCCTCAAAGCAAAGTTAACCATAATGACATTAATGGAGTAAAGCTTTAGGGACCTTCATTTGTTGAAGGGGAATAACTCAAATTGAGGAAAAATAACTACAAACATCATTTAATAATCAGAACATGAAATGTACAAAGTATGACTCTAGGAATATTGGAAGTTGTCAGAAAGGAAATGGAAAGCATAAAGATCAATATCCCATATGTTAGTGTGCCGAAATGGACTGGCATTGACCATTTTAAATTGGGCAGTCACATGTTTTATTATGTTAGGAATATCAAATTGAAGAGGAATGGCATCACATCCACCCTCAAAAAGAACATATCAAGATTTATCTTGAATAACAATGCTGTCTGATAAAATAATATCCATATGCAAAAAGCAAGATGAGATTAATACCACTATTATTTAAATATATGCAACTAACACTAAAGCCGGTGGTGATTAAATTGAAAAATTCTTCATCTGAAATTGATAAAACATACAATCAATATGCATTATTAATTACTAGTGTTTGGAATACATAAGTTGGAAACAAAGAGAAAGGATCAGTAGTTGGAAAATAAGGCCTTGGATATAGAAATTATGCTGGCAATTACATGATAGAATTTACAAGACCAAAGACTTATTCACTGCAATTACTATTTTAGACAACATTAAAGATGACTATAATGCACTGGGCTGCAAGGTCAGTGGTTCAAGCTTACCATCTGTCATTGAAAACCCTATACAAGGTCACTATGAGCCAGAAGTAACAACAACAACAATACACATGGATATCACCATATGGAACACACAGGAACAAATTAACTACACCTGTGGGAAGAGATGACTGGAGAAGCTCAATATCATAAGCCACAACAAACCATCAATTGCTCATGAGGAAGTTCAGGCCAAAATATGATCTTGAATATATCCCATCTGAACTGAGGGATTCTCTCAAGAACAGATTTGATGCATTAGACACTAATGACCAATGTCCAAAGACCATAATAGATGTGGGCTGACATCAAGGATAACATAAAAGAAGAAAACTGAGGGTAATTTAAAAAGACAGGGGGAAAAAGAAGAGACAAAAGGTGAATGTCAGAAGAGACTCTGAAGCTTGAGTACAGAGAAGCTAGCACAAATACGAGGAAGTAAACAAGCACAACAGAAAATTTCAAAGGTCAGTTTGAGAAAAGAAAGTCAAGTATTATAATGAAATGTGCAAAAACCTAGAGTTAGAAAACAAAAAAGGGAGTAACATGCTCATCATTTCTCAAGGCGAAAGAACTGAAGAAAGAATTCAAGCCTCAGTTTAAACTATTGAAGAATTCTATGACAAAATGTTGAATGATGCAGAAATCATTAAAAAAAAAAAAAAAGGAAGTTATACACAGAGTTACTGTATCAAAGAGAAGTGGTTGATGTTCAACCATTTGTAAACGTAGCATGGGATCAAGAGCCAATGGCACTGAAGAAAGAAGTCCAAGCAGCACTGAAGTCATTAGTGAAAAACATGGCTGCAGAACACAAATTAAAATCTTTCAATAAACTGATCCATCATGAGAGGTGCTCACTCATCATTGCCAAGTAATTTGGAAGGCAGCTACTGGACAAATGGTTGGAAGTGATCCATATTTACATCCATTACAAAGAAAGGTGACCTAATGGAATGTGAAAATCATCTAACAATATCATTAATATTATATGGAAGTGAAATTTTGCTGATGATAATTCAAAAACTGTTGCAGCAGTACATCGGTAGGCAACTGTCCAAAATTCAAGCTGAATTCATAAGAAGATGTGTAACTAGGAATATCATTGTTGACATCAGATGGATCTTAGCTGAAAGCAAAGTATACCAGAAAGATGTTTATTTTGCTTTACTGACTGTGCAAAGTCATTCTACTGTATGGATCATAGGAAACTATGGATAATACTGTGAAGAAAGAGTATTCCAGAACAATACAACCTACATTGTTGGAAGTCAAAAGGACATAAAATATTTACTGATGAAGATCAGAGACTATAGACTTCAGCTTGAATTGCATTTCAATGTAAAAACAGCAACAACAACAACAACAAAAAACTAAACACAAAAATCCTCACAACCTGCCCATAATGATGAATGGATAAAAGATTAAAACTGTCAAAGACTTCATTTTGCTTGGATCCAAAACCAACATTCATGGAAAGAGCAGTTGAGAAATCAAATGACGTATTTCACTTGGCAAATCTGCTGCGCAAGACCTGTTTAAAGTGTTCAAGAGCAAAGATATCAGTTTGAGAACTAAGGTGTGCCTGACCCAAGCCATCGTATTTTCAGTCACCTCATATGCATGTGAAAGTTGGACAGTGAATAAGGAAGACTGTACAAGAATCAGTGCATTTGTATTATGGTGATGGAGAATATTAAAAGTAACAGGAACTACCAGAAGAACAAAAAACTCTGTCTTGGAAGAAGTGCAGCTAGAATCCTCCTTAGAAGTCAGGATGGAGACTTTATCTCTCATACTTTGAAAATATTATCAGGAAAAACCAATCCCTGAAGAAGGACATCCTCCTTGGTAAAATAAAGGATTAATGAAAAAGAGGAAGACCCCCAAGGAGATGGATTTGCACAATGACAGCAACAATGGGCTCAAACTTAATAACAATTG
This sequence comes from Chrysochloris asiatica, assembly GCF_000296735.1. Taxonomy (NCBI): domain Eukaryota; kingdom Metazoa; phylum Chordata; class Mammalia; order Afrosoricida; family Chrysochloridae; genus Chrysochloris; species Chrysochloris asiatica. The sequence continues at coordinate 45,468,344 of NW_006408523.1, forward strand.
TGAGGATGGTGTAGGACTGGACAGTGTTTTGTTCTGTTGTGCGTAAGATCGCTATGAGTTAGAAGTAACTCGATAGTACCCAATAAAAATAACAAAAATATTTTTAAAGTATTTTTATATTATTGAAATGGTAAAGTGACCAGTGGACTATCATTATTCAATGAGGAGACTGTGATTCTCCATGCACTTTTCTCTGCAGCAGATACCCCAGAAAGATCATTCAAATTTAAAGTTTAAATTAAAAAATTGAAAAGCAGAAAAATATTATAAAAATTAAAATAATTTATTTTCACAATTTTTATAAACATATATATACATACATACCCCCTGGTATGTAAAATATTTCTTGGGTCCATATTTGTACCTGGGGCCAGTCTGATCATCCTCTAAGATTTCAAATTGAGTGTTCAAATGAGTCCTTCACACTGGCTCACGTGCTGATGATTCTGGAGCATAACTATCTATAGTTTAGTTTTCATGATTTGCAAGGAGCCTTGGGCTGCTAACTGCAAGATCAGCTGTTCAAACCCACCAGCCATTCTGCAGGATAAGGATGAGACTGTCTGTGTCCATACAGATTTCTAGTCTTGGATACACTAGATAGGGGCGCTATGAGCAGGGAATGACAAAATGACAGGAGCTTTGTTTTTGAGGCTTTATTTTTTTGTTTTCTTTGTCTACTTTTTTTGAGGCGTCACTGCTTCAACTTACTAATTTTTAAGAACTTCTAACAAAGTATTGCCAAAATAATTTCCCTGGTATGTCGCTGATTTTAATTTAGTTATGGTAGTTTGGGTATTCAAAAGTGTTTTATTTTAAGTGGAGCTACCGGCTGATGGGAAGAGAGGGCATGTGCACAAGAACACCCACACTTGCAGATGGTACCCACTTGGTCTGGACAGGATGACTGGATGATCAGAGCTCAACCAGGAGAAGAAAGAAGAGGAAAAAAAAAAAGAGTGAGCTGATACAATCCAATGAACTTGACCTATACCTACGGATGCAGTGACTCAAAAGAAGGAACAAATCCTTACAGCAAGAAACATTCCCACCCCCTCCACACACAGAGTAGACAGAGATGGGCAACTTGGACATTGGATACCCAAATGGGGAGGAGGGGACTACAAAGGCAAGAAGTGACTAGCTTACAAGCTTTCAA
>NW_006408523.1:45469997-45472986 GCF_000296735.1 Chrysochloris asiatica
ATGATATATGATGGAATAAATGTAAAACTAAAGTTTTCGCATGTAAACTATCATATAATTCACAATAAAGCATTAAAAAAAACTATATACTGAAATATAATAGAACTAGAATTCAAACTCAAAAAAAAAGTTTTATTGTAGGTAATTAAATCTTTTTTTCATTTGTATTTTTATTTCCATTTTGTGTTTAGATAGTCTTTCTTCTCTTGTATTTAAAGGTTAGAATGTATAAGTCATCACTTTTTTAGTTTATTTAATGATTTCATTTATTTATCAGATATTTATCTATGTATATGTTTATATGTATTGGACAATGAATCATGTAAGGTAAATGTTTCCATGAAAACAGGTTGTGCTGTCAAAAACTAATACTTCAGTGGATTTTTGTTGTTGTTGTTGTTAAGTGCCATTGAGTCGGTTTCAACTCAAAGAGATCCTGTATAGGGTTTCCAAGAAGCATGTGGGGTGTTTGAACTGCCAACCTGTGGTTCACAGTTCAGTGCTGATCCTACAGTGGCACACAGGAACAACACACTGTTTTTTCTTGCTCATGCAGAGTCCACTGTTAGTGCTGGAAACTTCTTGGGCAGATATCCTCCATGTAGAAAAGTGACTTTTCTAGAGTGCTTTCATCTTACGGGACTTCCATCTCAACTGAAGGTGTCACGTACTCTATGGCAGAAGAAAAGTGTGAAGAATCCTAAGTGCTTGGGTCTGGAAGTAATGCTTTCACCTCTGGGCACAGCCGTACTTCAAAACCAGTCAGTCAACCCACCCAGCTGCAGAAAGGGATGTAAAAGTAGGAAAACAGAAAAAGTATTGGTAAAAATTTATAGTTGGTTTCCACATGTACAGTATATTCTCCTTCCTGAAGGAATATTGTACCTACTTGACACTCCCAAATCTCCTCTAGTCATTGTATGGATCGCCACCTATAGATTGTCTGTGTGGTATACAAAAATTCTTACCACTGGACCAATAAACAACATCCATATAAATGGAGAAAAGATGGAAGTTCTCGAAGACTTAATTTTGCTTGGATCAATCATCAACAATCATAGAAGTAGCAGTCAAGAAATCAAATGATGTATTGCATAAGGACAATTTGCTGCACAAAGTCTCTTTAAAGTATTGAAGAGCAAGGATGTCAGTTTGAGGATTGATCCAAGCCATGGTATTTTCAATAACTTCATATGCATGTGAAAGTTGGACAGTGAATAAGGAAGATCATAGAAGAATTGATGTATTTGAGTTATGGTGTTAAAGGAGATTATTAAAAGTACCATGGACTGTAAAAGAACAAAACAATCGGTGTGGAAGACTTTCAATGAGATGGATTAACACAGTGGTGGCAGAAATGGGCTCAGGTTTAGCAAGGATTGCGGTTAGAACAGGAACGGGCAGTGTTTTGTTCTGTTGTGCATAGGGTTATACTATGACTCAATGCTGACTCTATGGCACCTAACAACAATATAATTCATATACTACATTCTACTTCAGGTCTGTATTTACTTCCTCTTTGGAAACATATCCATTAAAATACTAAGTTATTGGTCACTCACACAAGTGATGTTTACAAAAGAGAACTGACAGACTCAGGAGATTCTGTTTCTGAAAAAAATCTGAATTCCTTGTGGGCATACACCTCTACCACCATAACTCAAATGAATCCATTCTTCTATGGTCTTCCTTATTCATTGTCCAACTTTCACATGTATATGAAGTTATTGAAAATACTATGACTTGGGTCATGAGCACATGGTCATCAAACTGACATCTTTGCTCTTCAACACTTTAAAAAGGGCTTGCACAACATATTTGCCTAATGCAATAAGTTATTTAATTTCTTGAATGCTGCTTCTATGAGTGTTGATGGTTGATTCAACAAAATGAAGTCTTCAATCTTTTCTCCATTTAGCTTGATGTTATTTACTGCTACAGTGGTATGGATATTTGTTCAATTTATATTGAGGTACACTTCATATGGAAGGCTGTAGTCTTTGGTCTTCATCAGTAAGTATTTTAAGTCCTCTTTACTTTCAGAAAGCAAGGTTGTATTATCTGCATATTACAGGTTGTTAATGAGTCTTCCTCCAACCCTGATACCACGTTCTTCTTCTTCATATAATCCAACTTCTCGAAATGTTTAGTCAGCGTACAGATTGAATAATTATGATGAAAGAATACAACACTGGCACACACATCTTCTAAATTTAAACCATTCAGTGTTTCCTTGTTTTGTTCTAACAACTGTCTCTTGGTCTATGAAAAGATTTCTCATCAGTACTACTAGGTGTTCTGGAATTACTATTCTTCACAATGTTGTCCATAGCTTGACATGATCTACATAATGGAAACAGTTTGCATACTCAATAAAACACAGACGAACATGTTTCTGGTATTTTCTGCTTTCAGCCAAGATCCATCAGATGTCAGCAATGATGTCCCTCATTCCACATACACATCTGAATCCAGCTTGAACCTCTGACAGTTTCTGTCAATGTACTGTTGCAGCCAGTTGAATTATCTTTAGCAAAAATATACTTGCATGTGATAGTAATGATAATGGCCAGTTGTTTCCATATTATATTGGGTCATCTCTCTTTGGAATGGGCACAAATATGGATTTCTGCTCATCAGTTAATCAGGCAACTCTCTTTCAAATTTCTTGTTATAGATGAATGGGTGTCTCCAGTGTCATATCAATTTGTTGAAAGACTTCAGTATGTATTAGACCAATTCACAGGGCCTTGTTCTTTGCCAATGCCTTCAGTGCACCTTAGACTTCTTCCTTTAGTTGGCTCTTGATTATATGATACCTCTTGAAATGGTTGAACATCAACCATTTCTTTTTGATACAGCGATTCTGTGTATTCCTTCTATTTTCTGTTGATGCTTTCTTCATCATTAAATATTTTGCCCATAAAATCCTTCAGTATTGTAAGTCGAGGCTGTAAGTTTTTCTTCAGTTCCCTTAGCTTGAAAAATG
>NW_006408523.1:45475651-45479680 GCF_000296735.1 Chrysochloris asiatica
AAAAGATGAGACCCTTTGCTCCCATAAAGAATTACAGTCTTGAATTCTCTATATACAGACATGATGAGTTGTAGTGGGTTTGAATTTGGGTTTGATTTTGGGATCCAGTTATTTATTTGAGAACCTCCCTCTATTTGCCGCTGTATTTTACCCAGCATGATGTAGGTTCTCCCTCTTGATAACAGGCCCAAAGTAAGTGAGATGAAGTCTTGCATCTTTGCTTCTAAGCAGCATTTCTGCTGTATAATTTCCAAGACAGATTTAAGCCATTTTATCCATTTAAAAATATTTATTGGGCCTAAGGACCTTAGTTTGATCTTTGTCCTGAAGCTTTTTATTCAATTAAAGATTTTGAACAAGAGAACAGTCCAAATTTTAATCTTTTCACTGAAAAAAAATTTTATAACTAGGTTCAATTGTAGAGTCTGTTTACCTTGTATCTCTTACTATTGGAGGCTGAGAAGCAATTATTTCTTTTCACTCATGCAAGACCCCAAACTTCTGCACTTTTAAATTCTTTTATTTCTGGGTTGAAAACAGCTAGTTGCTTTCTGAACTGTTTTTCTTGTAATAATTACCGAAATACAGCTCCTAGCAATGAACACACTCTACTAACTTTCTGACACTGTTGTTGCTGTTGTTAAGTGCTGTCAAATTGATTTAGACTTACATTAACCATGTAAAGTGTTTCCAAGGAGTGGCTTGTGGGTTTGAACCAAAAACCCTGAGTTTAGCAGTTCAGTGCTCATCGTACAGCACCATCCCAGGACTCCTTTCTGACACTAGGGGCATGCATTCATCAGATGCATGTTCTGCTTCTTTTGTATTCTGAAACGAAAGTCTTATCAATTTTGTTATCATGTGTCTCTATCTTTTTAGACTGGGATATCTAAACAGAGGAAAGCTAATGGGAAATCTTTTAATTGATTTATCCTAGTTCATTGGTCAGAAATAGCCCTGGAGTTGTGTGGAGCATAGTATCATGAGTGTTCCCAGAGGGAAAGAGTGATGGAAATATTGGTAGTCACTAGAAAGTTCTTTGTTAATAAAACTCTTAATATGTCCTTCTCCCAAAGGACCAATTTTTGTAAACAACTTGTTGACAAATATCTTCCCTCTTCCACATGCCCTTTTAAAATGAAATATTTTAGACATACTTAGCTACAAAGAATAAGTCAACAAACACATGTGGACACTTTCTGTTCAAAGAAATAAAGTTTACCGATAAATCTCAAACAAAACACACTGGAAAAGGGTCTATTCCAACTCATTGTGATGTGCTATAAGGTTTCTGAGACCATAAAGCTTTAAGGGAGCAGATAGTCTCATCTTTCTCCCACAGAACGGCTGGTGGGTTTGAACCATCAATCTTGCAATTAGCAGCCCAATCCATAATCCACATAACACACATCCAAATTGCATCTAACTCCCTACCACCCCCATATAGTTCACTTATGTATGTGTTTATGTATTTTGACATTAAGAAAAAAGACATTTTTCAAATAATCACCAACACAGAATAATCAATGGATTAGTACATCTATCAATCAATTTCAAAATTCTTTTTTACCTTGTTTGATTCCTTCCCATAATTCTTTTGGGTCTAACTTATTTTTATTTTGCATACTATGAGAAAAGTATTGTTAATGTTAGTATATATTATATTAATAATATCATTCAAGAGTGAAGATATCAGTTTGAACACTGAAGTGTGCCTTGCCCAAGTCATGATATTTTTAATCATCTCATATGCATGTGGAATTCGGACAATGAATAAAGAAGACCACAGAAGAATTGATGCATTTGAGTTATGGTGTTGGAGGAGAATATTAGGAGCACCATGGACTACCAAAAGAACATACAAATCTAGTTGGAAGAAGTACAGCCAGAATGCTCCTTAGAAGCCAGGATGGCGAAACTTTGTCTCTCATACTTTGGGCCTATTATCAGGAAGGGCCAGTCCCTGGAGAAGGACATCATGCTTGGTAAAGTGGAGGGTCAGAGAAAAAGAGGAAGACCCCCAATAAAATGGATTGGCACAGTGGCAGCAACGGTGGTGTCAATGATGGTGATTGGCACAGTATTTTCTTCTGTTGTTCATAATTAAGGCTGCTATGAGTTGATACCAACTCGACAGCACCTAAAAATTACAATACATTGTTTTTGTTCATTATCTATAAGATTCATCTATGTGTTTATGAGTATGTCTAAGTAATTGTATTGCTATATGGGAATCCATTGTATCTATATGCTATATATTTTCCACTCTCTGATTGACTTTGAAATACTTCTAACGCACACTTAAATACTTTTGATGGCACTATGGACCCCTGATGTGGCACTACAGGATAAGCACTGGACCATAAGGCCAGTTAGAATCACAAGGACGGTGGTTCAAATCCACCAGTGGTTCCTTAGAAACCCTATACAGGATTTCTATGACATGGAACCAACTCAAGGTCATTTAACAACAACAATGGCACTATGGGGCTACCAGCCACAAGGTAATCAGTTCAAAGTCACCATCCATTCAGAGGGGAAAAAAAAGTTAGATTTTTCCTGTTCCCCTAGAGATCTATACCCTCAGAAACCCTATACAAGGACTAGAGCAGTGAGGTGTTTGGTTTTGTTATATTTTAGAAGCATTGTTAAATTAAGTAGTTTGGGACATCTTTTCTGGGACTTCTGCATATGAGCTTCTCTAGGATGTATACCTGTAAGTGAAATTACTGTGTGATACTGTAAGATAAGCACTAGACTGCTAGGTCAGTTTGAACCACAAGGTCAGCAGTTCAAGCTCACCAGCCACTCCTCGGAAACTTTATGCAGTGTTGCTATGAGTCAGAAAGAACTCGAAGGCACTTAACAACAACAACAGGAAATGCATAACTACAATTGTTCAAAATATTGATAGTTTGTTCTGAAAAATAGTTTCATTTACATTATTTCTTACATTTTCATGATTTGATACTTCCTGTATTTTTCTTATAGAGGATTTTATTTCCTGAGAAATTAATGGAGAGACACTTGAGTATTAGAAAGCCATTGTACTTGTTAAGTGCTGTTGAGTATGTTCCAACCCACAGCGAAGCCATATGGGGTTTCTGAGGAGCAGCTGGTGAGCTTGAACCACTGACTTGTGGTTCAAACTGACTTTGCAGTCCAGTGTATTAACCCACAACGCTACGCCAGAGAAGTAAGTGAAACACATTTTCTTCAAGGTTAGAAATCAGGGAAGTTGTTTAGATATATGTCTAAATACCAGAAAACTTTTTACAAAGAAAAATTATGTTGTATCTTCTTTAGTACAGCATGTCAGGTCAAAGCCAACTTAAAGGTTGTTTATATTCTTTCCATAATTAATAATTCAGAAATTTTCTAAGTAACTAATATGAGTTCAAATGACAGATAAATTACCAATTCCTTAAGAATTTAATTGTCTATTTCTTTAACAGTTTATGTTATCTTCGAAGAGTTTAATAAAAGTGTTCACTTTCCAATAAAGAAATATTCAATTTAGTTTTTAAAAATATTGGCAACTCTGTTTCACATGTTATTGCCTATTACTATCTTTTATTATTCCTTATTTTATATATCTGGGTTGTTTATAGTTCCTGAGTATTCTCTTTTAGAATTTTGCCTACATTTTTTTACACGTTGAGAACTCAATTTATAATTTATTCTACTTTTCTATATTTCAGTGCATTAACTTGAGCAATTTCCTTATTGATGTATTTTTACTTTTAAAATTTGTGTTTAATTTAAAATTGTTCTATCTTTTACGTAACACTTTTTGTTCTCCATTTCTTGTTTAATACTTGCAGCATTAAGATGATCTATTTAAGTGTTGATGCATAGTGGTATCATTTCTTTATATCCTATATAACTGGAAATTGTTTCAGGGTTTTTTAAGGTACTATAGTCATTTACCACCACTTGTCCGCAGTATGTTGTACTGTGGTGGCTTGCCTATTGTTGTGATGCTGGTAGTGATGGCACTGGTATTTTAAATACCAGCAGGGCCAAATG
>NW_006408523.1:45481117-45481971 GCF_000296735.1 Chrysochloris asiatica
AAAAGTGAAAAGATAAACATTCAAGAAGCTCAACGAACCCCACGAAGGACAGACCCCAAAATAAAATCACCGAGACATATCATAATCAAGCTTCTCAAAATCAAAGACAAGGAGAAACTCCTGAAGGCAGCTAGGGAAAACAAAAGTGTTATATACAAAGGCAAGCAAGTCAAATTAAACTCGGATCTATCAGCAGAAATCATGCAAGCAAGAAGACAATGGGAAGACATATATAAAACCCTGAAAGAAAAAAACTGTCAACCAAGAATCCTTTATTCAGCAACACTATCAATCAAATACAATGGTTGAATCATAATTCAGACATGTTATCAGGAGGAACCAGTCCCTAGAGAAGGACATCATACTTCATAAAGAGGAAGGTCCCCCAAAAGATGGATTGGTACTGTAGCAGAAACAGTGAGCTGAAGTTTAACAATAATTGTGAGGATTTCTCAGCACTGGGATATTTCTCATTCTGTTGTGCATAGGGCCACTATGAGTTGGAATGGACTCAGCAGTACCTATCAATAAGTTATTTAGAGACCTCAAATTTTGCCATTATTAGTTTTTAAATGTGCTCTGTACCATTTTTATTGTTGTGTGAAGACATATTTGTGGATTCTTCCCCTCTCTTTTTAGTGTTCCAAGGATACTTGAAATGGAGATTATTTCTTTGACTGTCTGATAAAAAGTAACTCTATATCAATTAATCTAACCCTTGTTGTTGTTGTTAGATGCCATCGAGTCAGTACCAACCCAAAGCGACCTTATGCACAGCAGAATGAAACACTACCCAATCCTGGGCCAACCTCATTACTGTTGCCACGCTTGAGTCCATCGATGCTGCCACTTGG
>NW_006408523.1:45484921-45485992 GCF_000296735.1 Chrysochloris asiatica
TGGGCTTTTCTCCCATGGGCTTTACTCCATTCATGTCATCAGTGTTTCTCTGCCATTCATAAGGTTTTCAGTGACTAAATATTCAGAAGTAGTTCGTTACTCTTTCTTCCTAGTCTTTCTTCGTCTGAGAGCTCATCTGAAACCTGTCCACCATGGGTGACCCTGCTGGTATTTAAAATACTGGTGGCATAGCTTTTAGAATCACAGCAAAGCACAAGCCACCACAGTACGACAAACTGACAGAGGAGTGGTGGCCGTCTGGTTTTAAGTGGAAATTATTATTATTAAAATGATAACATTATTCCTTTTTTTTCCTACTTAATATGTTTTTTAAATGAAGAAATCATGTTAAAATACCCTACTACAGTTCTGGGGACAAATATAAAAACAAACTTCTATATTTTTTAAGTTTTTATAAACCGAGACTTTCATACCGGTTATTTCTAAATTGATTTCCATCAACTTTGTATTACTTGACATTTTCACATTCTAGCACGAGTTAAATCTCTCTTCTTGTTTCACTGTTCTTGTGAATTTTTATTTCCCTCCTTCATTATCAGCTAGTAAGCCCTCCCCAGCCCAATTTCATAGTCTCTTTGGTAGAAAGATGGAAGTAACACAAAAAGCCTCAATGCATTATTTAATTTTAAATTATTTACATTTAAAACTTTTCAGCATTAATATAAGTAATTCTAGTGGCACAAACAATTAAACTCTCTATTATAAACTGAAAGGTTGGCATTTTGAATCTTCCTAGTGTATCCATTATAGACGTATCTGGGAATCTGCTTCCTTAAAAATTACAGCCAAAAAACCCTATGAAGTAACTCTCCTCTTTCACATGGGGTTGCTATGAATTGAAATCAACTCAATGGCACATAAAGACAACTACATTAATGTAGAAATATTTCATACTCCAAAGGATTTCTTTGCCATCTGAGGCATAAAAGAAAACAGAGGAAATAGTTTGATGCAAAAGATGTTAAGCATTTGCAAGAGTTTATCCTTAATCTATTAATGGAATCAATTTCAAGTCAATGGGACTAAAGGCAAGTGTCGGGGAGTGGCAAG
>NW_006408523.1:45487253-45488584 GCF_000296735.1 Chrysochloris asiatica
ATACTGCTAATATAAAAGCCATGCAGAGGAAAAATGAATACAGATGAGTATTAGGTGACAATAGAGTTCTAAGCAGGCCTGTTTGTAAATAACAAAGAGTGAATGGTTACTTTTTTTGTGAAATCTAACTTTTGACTGTTGTTGTTGTTGTTATGTGCCATGGAGTTGGTTCCGACTCACAGCGACCCTGTATGTACAGGATTTTTGAGGCTGTAAATCTTTACGGGAGCAGAACGCCTCATCTTTCTCCCGCGAAACAGCTGGTAGTTTCGAACTGCTGACCTTGAGGTTCGCAGCCGATTGGTAACCACTACGCTACCAGAGCAACTTTTGACTGTAGCATTGTCTTATTACAACTACTGGTGCACCAGCAGCTGCCAGTAGGGAAAAATATAGCTTGACCTACTGAACCTGCCCGGCCATATTCAGCACCTAAGGAAAGCAGTTTGGAAGTGATTTCTCTATGCCATGCCCTTCAAGGGACCCATTTCAGTAGAGGACTACCCAGAACAGAGGCAAGGTAATACCCCTCCACAGATGCCCATAGGATTGAATATGAAAAGGCAAGCTGCAAGATATTACTGGGCACATACTCCTTCCTTTATCATGGTTGGACTTATTAAATAGGGAAAATTCAAATACTTTCTAGTGAGATGTTGTTGGCTGCCGTCAGATCAGTTCCAACTTGTGGTGATGCTGTGTGAGGTCTCTGAGGAGTGACTGGTGTGCTTGAACCACTGACCCTGTGGTTCAGACGGAGCTTATGATCCAGCACATTGACCCACAGTGCCACACCAGGAAGACCCAACCAAAACGACAAATTTAATAACCACAATTTTGCTACCCATCATCAAAATTGGGCAGATATTTAGGATCTGTTGACAATGCTCCTGACCATTAACAAAAAGACTGGTCTGAGATAAGGCATGTGAGGAAACAGCACGCATCCCTTAATGGGACGTTGGCTCAGTCAAGGTAATTCCTCTAGCTGACACAAATTGAAATCTAAATGGGCCTGCCACGGCCGGAGCACTATAAAAGGTGCATTCTCAGAGGTCTGAAGAAGGGAGTTCCTAAACAAAAGAGCTTGAACATAGTGCAGGTCATTCAGCAGAAGTCAACTGAGGACCCCTCTAAATTCTTTGAATGAATCTACAAGGCTTACTGTAAGTACACAGACCTTGGTCCTGAGGACTCAGCAAATATCCAAATGGTTAACATGACTTTTATCTTCCAAAGCACCCTGGATATTAAAAACAAATGGCAGAAATTCGACAAGGCAATTGACATGAATCCATCCTGGCTGGTGGACATCACCTTCGAGGTATTTA
>NW_006408523.1:45490409-45495619 GCF_000296735.1 Chrysochloris asiatica
ATACTTTGGACATATTGTCCGAAGGGAACAATCGCTGGAGAAGGATGTCATGCTGGGTAAGGTGGAGGGTCAGAGAAATAGAGGAAGACCCCTAATGAGATGAATTGGCCAGGTTGCATCATTGATGGCATCAAGTGTGGCAGCAGTGGTGAGGTTGGCCCAGGATCGGACATTGTTTCGTTCTGCTGTGCATGGGGTTGCTATGAGTCGGTTCTGACTCGATGGCACTTGACAACAACAACAAGCAAGGACTGATGTGCTTATGCAAAAACCTGGACACTGTGAAAATAAATGCCCAAATCTCAGGGGAGGATCTAGAAATAAATAAAATAAAATAAAAAAGCCATCCTCCAACTAATACACGGTTAAACAAGATTCATTGTCTGCAGAAGATTGATGGTGTCAGGGGTAAGGGGTTCCTGCTTGATTTGGCATCAACCTCTGCCACCCCTATTGCCCCACCCCCAGGACCTCAGCTGAAAATAACAATGGGGGACAGATTGTTATCATTCTGTTCAGCAATGGTAACTGAAATCTTAGAGAGGCCTGAGGACCAGTTCTTCCTGAAACCCCAAGACTGCTACATTAGAGGAAATAATGTGACTGTTTGGTCCCCTTACTGGGCCAGGATCTGCTTCCAGAGCTGCATGTTCAAACAGCTTCCTGAAACCAATAATCTGCAGATGGAGGTTACTCATGAACATGCCTGGCAATTACTGATTCAAACTCAGGAAACCAGTCATATTGGCCGAGGATATTGACAATCAGGTAAACCCCTTATGTGGACTAGTGGAACTACAGGAAGAGCTAATAAGCATCCCCTGTCGAGGTATGATTGAAGTCTGGAAGCTGACCATCCCCAATATCCTCTCAGGAAAGAGGCCAAGAAATTCACTCTGGCCAAGCCTAGCACCGTCCCCATCAGGTCGTCTCCCTGATGCAAAAAGGGAAGCCTATGGCTCATGACAAGTTGGACAGGTGATACCAGGTTATTTTACTGGACAATCTGAATATTACCTGTGAATTATGGTCAATTAAACCTGCCATCCTCCTCCCTGATATGGCAACTGAAGGGCTGAACCATGATGGTATAGAAATCACTGACCAAGTATTTTTCAGACAATCTGACCTGTTTGACTGTATCTGGTGGACTATACTTTATTCATGGACAGAAGTAGTTACATGGAGAAAGGGACTCGGATAGCAGGGTGTGTAATAGTAATCGTACAAGACCAGGTGGAGGCAATAGCCCTCCTGCTGGGGACTTCAGCTCAAAACCGCTGAACTGATTGCACTGATGAGGGCATTAGAAATGTTGGCAAGAAAGACTATGAATGTGTACCCAGAGTGCTTGAGGCAGAAGGATTCAAGAGAGGGGTGAAAGGATAAAAAGTGAATGACGATGGAATTGTTCTGGTTCTGAAAGGTTAAAAACTAAAAAGTAAATGGCACTAGAATGGTTCTGATCCTGTGAAAACTAGCCCCTGCTCTTCTTAAATGAGTCCATGAAATAACCCACTACAGGAAAGAAGCCCTGGTTTGGTATTTTAGGCCTGGCTCTAGGACAAGAAATTTTCAAAAAAATCATTCAGGAGGTTAGCTTTAACTGTTTCACCTGCCTCAAGAACAATCCCCAAACAGGCTGTCCTGCACCAATATCAAGGTAAGCAGCCCCTTGAAAATTGACAGGTTGATTTCATGCAGATGCCCCAAGCTGGGGAATTAAATATTTGCTGGTTTTGTTTTTGTAGATAGCTTTTCTGGTTGGATAGAGGTTTTCCCCCACCAGAACTAAGAACTAAGAACTTCAGAAATAGTGACAATCCTCTTGAAAGAGATTATCTCCAAGTTTGGACTTCCAAAGTGTCCAAAGTAACAATGGAGCAGCAAACACCTACAGATGAAATGGAGATTGCATTCAGCATGGAGGTTCGAGAAAATGAACCCTTAGCCCTGTTTCGAATTCAGGTAGCCCCCAGAAGTGGCTTAAATTGATCCCTTATAAAATTGTGTATAGTAAACCTGCTTCGGCAGCTTCCCTCAACCCTCTACCTGATCTCAGCCAATTTTTAAAGGTATGGGGCATGGGAAAGGGAAACAATCAGTGTAATCTATGCACCCACACAACACACTTTCTATTGTTCATAAATTGCTCTTCCCAGGTCTGCTTCATTCCTTGCAGGTAACCTGACCCTTCCGGCCTGGAGATCATGTTCTGCTCAGAAAGTGGAGAGACGGACCTGAAAATCAGTTGGAAAAAAGTAGACTGAAAAAAAAAAAAAAAGTAGACTGGACCCTGGAAGTCCTTCTAGTCACCTCGTCAGCTGTCAAGTTAGCTGGACTCAAAATTTAAATACACCATGCCAGAATCAACTCTTACCCATCAGTCGAAAGGACCACCTGGACATCAGAAGCAATTGGAGAAATCCAACTAAAGATAAATAGTAGTAGTAGTTGTTATGTGCCGTGGAGTAGGTTCCGACTCATAGCGACCTTATACAGGGTTTCTGAGGCTGTAAATCTTTATAGGAGCAGGAAGCCGCATCTTTCTCCCATGGAACAGCTGACCATGAGATTAGAAGCCTGATTCGTAACCACTATGCTACCAGAGCTTTTTAAAGATAAGAAGATACCCCGAAAAATAATTTATCTCCTGCTCTATACAACAAGACTCTCTCAAGACATTATTCCTTTCAATGGGATAAAAACATTTGGGTCTATTTAGCTCTGTGTAATGAATGTATCTGATTTTTCTTTCAGGAGGGCATCCATAAGCATCTGCAAAGATTACTGAGGGCTGGCATGAGAAATTATCCCAAGTCCAGTAACCAAGGTAGGAGTCTCCACCTGGATTCTCCTACAATAGACTGAAGAAAGCCTTGTCTCCGGCAAAGCTGAAACTCGCCTTATCAACCCTTGCAAAGTACCATTGAGACGTATGACCGTGTCCTGCTTTGGCCACAAACTGGGAGCTGGCTGATCTATGCATGGCCAGAACATTAGGATGTCCACCGTGGGACTCATCTAATTAGACTTTGGAGTGTGAGAAAGGGAAAAAACATCTGTGTAATCTATGTACCCACACCACCAAGGTGGGCCAAACAGTAACCACTACACTACTCTTCTATGGTTACTATAGGTGTGAGGGCACCCTCCTAGGTAACTGAACTTAATAACCAATGAAACTGGAGTGGCCCTAATGCTTCTTGCGTGCCAACAGACCCAGATGCAAAATGCCATCTATCAAAATAGATTAGCCCTGGACTAATTATAGGCTGTGGAAGGAGGACTATGTGGGAGGTTTAATTTCACTAACTGCTGCATACAAATAGATGTCCAGGATTGGGCAGTAGAAGACCTCGTAAAAAAAAAAAAAAAAAGATGCAGAAAGTTGCCCATGTCCCTGTGCAAACCTGGAATGGGTTTTCCCCAGAGTCTATGGGGAAGTTGGTTCTCTGCCTTTGGAGGGTTCAAGACCCTCATAGGTGGAGTTCTGTTTTATTTAGAATTTGGTTAATCATTCCATCCCTCCTCCCACTAGCAATCAGGGCCATATGGACTGCCATTAAAACAATAATCAATCAAAAAGGAACCTCACAATTACTCTATGTTAAGTACCAACTACTCCTACAAGAACCACCAGATGGTGAGACTCTGATTAACTAAGTAATGGGAGCCTCAAAGGGGGGAATGAACAGGAAAAGGTAAAGCATTAATCTCCCCCTCCCAAGAAACATCAACTGCCCTCCCCTCCCAGGAGACAAACTAGAATGTTAATCAGGTTACTGAGTGGGACCAATTGTCTGATCTCCCACCTGTCCTCAAACAGGTCCAAAACCTAGCCCCTCCCCATTTCTATCACTATATAAGCCTGCATTGAACCTACACTAAGGGCTCAGAATCTGGAGAAGTTAGCTCCTCTGAACCAGCTGGCTTAATAAACCTGAAAGTTTGCTTAACCTCTCCAAGTGGCCTTGGTTTCTTCAGAGATGGATCTAAAGCTGCTGTAACAATATATATACATTTCACTGAATTAGATATTAAAGACTGAAATATAAGACCTAAATTTACAATCTGGTAGATGACAGAGGTTAATGAAGTAAAAAAAAAAGAGAGAGAAAGAAAGAAAAAGAGTTAAGAGGTCCAGTCCAGTAGGTAGTGATGTATCGTACCTGAGTGTCAGGAATGCCTTCATGGCAGAGTTAGTTATTGAGCAGTATCCAGCATCTTGAAAGCATCTAGGCATTTGCTAGATAGATTGCCCAAGGGTGGAGGAAGTAGGGTATTCTTTTAAATTTAAACAAAGTCACATAGAAATCAAACAGCATGGGGTATTCATGGTATTGTAGGATTCAACCAAGCAATTTTCTTTTGTTGCAATAAGTTATGAGGAAATAAAAAATGACACTCTTTAGTGAAAAAACAAAACACACAAAAAACCTACCTTGTGCAATATAGTTAATCATCAAAGGATTTTTTTTTCAAAACCCAATGATCCCAATTCCCAAACTTGTTGCTTAGAGAGAAGAATCAAATAAATCAAATTGAGTTCTCCTGAGAGTTTAAACAGAAATGGCAATTTTGTTCTCTCCTACCACAACAAGGAAATAGTGCTTCATTAGCATGTAATAGGGGGTTTCCACAGCTGCTAGCCTGGGGGTAAAGTAGGATTTGTAATTCTATAGTTCATCTCTCCCAGCTATATTGCTAAATCCATCACTTCCTCTGGCTCAAGGGGCAAGAATGGCTCCATGGAGTATCTCATAGTATCCTTCCTAGTCAACATTTACATTTTCCTGGTCCCAGATTGTTTTAGTCGTTGACCCTGAATAACATGCAATATAAATATTGTTGTTGGTAGATGAATCCACAGAAATCTGGCTACATGCGTCTCTTTTGTTTCCTCAACGTAACTAGATGCTTCTTCATTTGGCAGCCAACGTACTTTCTGATCACTACTGTCTGAATATCTTGCCTATTGATCATTTAATTTTGCTATTTTTACCAGTTCAGGCTGGGCTAGAAAACAACACATTATTAAGGGTTCAAGCAAAGAAACTCTAATGAAGGAACTGGAGTCCCTACATGGTGCACAACGTTAAATGCTTGTCTGTTGACAGAGATATTGGTGGTTTAAGTACAATGAGAGCTATCTTGGAAAAAAGGACGGGTAAAATCCTTCTGAGAGTTCTCCATTGAAAACCCTACAG
>NW_006408523.1:45496109-45503218 GCF_000296735.1 Chrysochloris asiatica
TTAACAGAAGGGCACACCTAGACTGGAAAGGACAAGGAAGAGAATGGGCACTTTTAAAGATCTGTAAGAAATTCAACTCAGAAGAGGAATCTCTAGGGCAGAAATTATAGGTGTGAAAGGGCAAAGCTATTGCTTGGCGCCAAACAAGTGAGTGTAAAAGAAGAAATCCTTTTAATTTTTTCTCTTCTGCCCCCTATCTCCAAATACAAGGAAATATTAGGGATTTTTCTCCTAGTTGCACAGCAGGGAAGGGGAAGAATGGATCTGTTGAGAAACAGATAAATAAAAAATAACCAGGAAGCCACTCAGCTTATTTTTTAGTTTGGCAACTCTGAGTTTTCACATTTTAGAAAGTCTTGAGTACCAGATAGTAAAATATACCTTTTGTTACTGGTTAAGATCAGATGTTTTGGAGCTTTGACATTGAAATAATGGGACAAATCTAGTAATAGTTAATACAATATTTTCTAAAGGATCTTTTTTTTTTTTTTTTTTTTTTGCCTAGGTTTGAATTATGACTCCACTACTTATTAACTTGGCCAAGTTATTTTACTTCTATAAACAATTTCCCCATTTAATAAACAGGACACATTTATAACATTATTAGAACAGTAAATAAAACCTTTTATATTAAGCACTCATCACAGTGACTAGCACCTTGTAGTCTTTTGTAAATATGAGCTATTGTCAGAAAGAAGATACCCCAACTATTATTAGTCATGTAATCTTGTATATATTATTAATACTTACATCCTAAAATTGCTATGAAAATTGAGTAAAAAAGTGAAGCAAAAAATGCCAATTGATTCTAACTATTGGTGTAGTGCTGGAGGATTAGCACTGAACTATGAACCACAAGACCCACAGTTCAAACCCATCAGCTGCTCCTTGGAAACCCTATACAGAGTTGTTATGCGTCGGAATCAACTTGACAGCACTCAACAACAACAAAAACAATTGTTGTTTAAAATCATGCTGCAAAAATATGTCCACTGAAATTAATTATGAAACCATCCATAATGCATTGCTAAATTTAAAAGAGTACAATGTAAACAAGTGTAGACAGTACGATTCCTTATTTATAAAAAATTTACATAGCATAGTGCCCAATAAAGAACTTGATTTTACCCAAATGGTTGCCTTTAAAAGTTTCTAGCTGTTTCTAATAGTAGCAACAGCACACCGCAGTAGAATCTGATTCTGTTTAATTTTAATTTTGCTCATTAGCAAAAATGGTCATAATCATTGAATAGTCCATAGATCTTGAAAACTACCTGTAGGGGATTCTCTGTGAGACAGTGTGGTGGTTATATGCTGTGCAGTCAGTTCTGCCTCATAGCAACCCTGTACAGGGTTTCCACAGCTGTAAATCTTTACAGGAGCAGAAAGCCTCACCTTTCTCTCACAGAACAGCTGGTAGTTTCGAACTGCTGACCTAGCAGTTCTCAGCCCGATTCATATGGTTACTGATTTAAGAGCAGTGATATCACCTGCCCACTTAATTATCATTGGCATCATTATTCACTTATGATATAAAATCTATCTTAGGCCTTGGGTTGTGAAAGGAAGCCTTGTGATCATTTTTGGAGGTGAAGTAGCCTGGACAAGGATGGTGTGGTATTGAGAGCAATAATGAGAATCATGTGACACTTTGGACTTTTAAGAAGTTTTGCAATGAATAAAGGCAGGTCCCTCTAAACTTGAGAAAATTTAGTCCTTTGCTGCTTAAAACATTCATATGCTATGCCTGAATACGCACATTGAGTTGAGAAAAATTGGAAATTCAATGTAAATCATTTGCCATCAGGTTGATGTGATATCTAAAGATTTTAGAATGATAAAGATTGACTGGGAGACAATAATAAAAGAACATCTAGATTAAATGTCAACATTCTGAAGTGCTGAAGACACTGATTGAGTTTTCTGGAACAAAATAAAGTTGAACAAAAAGAAATCATGAAAGATGATGCACACTGATGTTTTATGCTAGAAAAGATTGTATTTTAAACTGCTGCCCATCTTTCTGTTTTCAGACATAATCATGACTTGCCAGACATCCAAACCCACTGCCAGTGAGTAGGTTTCGACTCCTATAGACTCAATGAACTAGAGCATAACTGCCCCAGGGGCTGTAGAGGGCATGCAGTAGCTCACTAGGATGTTGGATCCTACCAGCTGCACTGCGGGACAAAGATGAGGCTTTTGCTCCTGCAAAGATTTACAGCCTAAGAAACACTAAACAGATCATTATAAGTTGGGACAGACTTGACAACACTAAATAACACCACCACCCTCAGAGGGTTTCCTAAACTGCTGTCTTTATGTAAGCAGATAGCCACATTTTTCCCTGCAGAGTGCTGGCAGATTCAAATTGCCAACCTTTCATTTCACAGCTGAGGGCTTTAACCATTGTTCCACTAGTTCTCCTCATAGCTTGCCAGAAAACCCATCAATGTCTTCCATTTGTATGTCAAATAAAATCTTATCTTCATGCCCTGATACATAAAACTCCAACCAGTCTGCCTCCTTCATAACTCCCAAATGCTTCTACAAATCTTCACCTCACTGATATACTCAAACTACTCTTAAATATTAAGGACTTTTTTCCTTACTTCAAGCACTTCTTTTAGCTGAAACACTTGTCCTCAAGATTATTCACATTGTTTTCTTTTCCATTTCTTCTGGCTTCATTTCAAATACTTCCTACTCAGAGAGGTCTTTCATGGCCATCATTTCTAAAGTGCTTTCATAGTTTCTGTTCTCTGAGGCATATACAATTATATGAATTTATAGATTTTATATATTATTCTGCTCTTGTACCAGTGAACTGGGGAGAGTTACTAAAGGTGTGAGACCTACTTAGTCTCTGGGATATGCAGTGTAAAGCAGGTGAAACTGATCAGCTGTGCTCAGTCACTGCCAATTCCACACTTCTCACCCCAATCTACATTTGGTAGAACACAACTAAAAATTGTTACTGCCTCTATAGGATGCTTATTTTTAAGAAGCACTACCTGATGGAGTCCTGGTGTGGTGCTGTGGGTTAATGCACCAGACTGTAAAGCCATTTGAACTGCAAGGTCGGTGGTTCAAGCTCACTAGCTGCTCCTCAGAAACCCTATACAGGGTTGCTATGAGTCGGAACTGACTCGATGGCAATTAATAACAACAACCTGACTGAAAATTTAGCAAACAGATTCACCAACAACACAAAGGTTCTCTGACACTAGGAGATTTCTGTGCTGGGGCTCATCCCCTCTCCACTCCTCTTACAAACAAGGAGAAATATACTAAAGTATGATAGAACAAAAATCATAAATGTACACAGTTGCTATGGAATCAACTCTGAGTTGTACTGACCCATGTGTGTGAGAGTAGATCTATGCTCCATTGGGTTCCATGGGACATGCCTCTGGGTGGGCTCAAACATGTAGGCTTTCTGTTAGCAGGAGGGTGCTTTAATCATTTGCACTATCCAGTTTGATAAATATACTAAAATATGACCAAGTTCAAACCTCTGCTGTTGAGTTGAGACCTACTCACAGTGACTGTATAGGAGAGGGCAGAATTGTCCTTTAGGGTTTCCAAGGCTGTCAGTCTTTATGGAAGCAGATTGCCTCATCTTTCTCCTGCACAGTGGTTGGTGGATTCAAACCCAAAGACCATTCTCTTAGTAACCCAATGCTTAATCCACCATGCCCCCAGGGATCTTAGATAATACCATAAAAATATGGTAAATATACAAAAATACAAGAGAAGATATCAGACATACAAAATAGGAAAAAGAAGCTATTTTTTTTTTAGCAACTAGTGTTAATATTAAGTATAAAAAAGTGAATAAGAAAATTCCAAAACACAATGGATGGATTAAAGAATGGGATCAATCCATTGGTAAAATAAACTAGTCACCTGAAATACCAAATTGAGAAACTTGTCCTAAATACAACACAAAGGTAGAAATGCTTAGAAAGTAAAAAAGGACATGGAAGGTCAAAATCTACCATTTCTCTGTCAGTTTATCAGACCTTGGTGACTTGGGTGTTCTGGAAGGCTGGACACAATACTACCAGTACTTTTAATAAGAGCAGTGTCAACCATGGTGGACAAGTTTCAGCAGAGCTTCTAGACTAAAACATACTAAGAAGGAGAACCTGGAGATCCACCTCTGAAAAAATGGTAACTGAAAACTTCAGAGCAGCAACAGAACTTGGTCTAATAATAGTTCAGAAAACTGAGCACCTGAGGTTGAAAGGCATTATGCTGTTTATGTCCACCTGTCCTGGTCAGGTTGTCCAAAGTTGGTCTCATCGTCACCTCTCTTGGCCCTGAAAAAACGGATTGAGAGATTATTCCCTTGCTCTGAATCTCTCTCTCCACATCAGTACGATGTTAGATTTTTCTTCCTTCATTTATTCATTCCTTTTCCTTCAGTTATTATTTCTTCTTCCTTCCATTAAACATATTTTTACCCAAATGTTTTCACCTTGTGAAGAGACAGAAGGTTCAGCTGCTGTGTTAGTCCAGACTGCTGGTAGCAAGACCAGTCTAGCAAGTGTATCCCCCTCAGTCCACTCTTATTCATGTTGTGTAAGGTTACATAAGTATAAGATTAGTGGGCCATCTCAACCACTAGGCAATATTGTACTATTCGCTCTCAATCCCAATTTTGCCAGACAAGGAGAAAGTACAATTCATCCCATCAACCTTTGGTAGTTTTGGCATACAGGCTCAGGGATAAAGTTACAGTGTCTTTCTGAGAGATCACATCTGCTTTTGGTACCTGCAGCTACTTTCAGGTGATGTAGGAAAGAACTGGAC
This sequence comes from Chrysochloris asiatica, assembly GCF_000296735.1. Taxonomy (NCBI): domain Eukaryota; kingdom Metazoa; phylum Chordata; class Mammalia; order Afrosoricida; family Chrysochloridae; genus Chrysochloris; species Chrysochloris asiatica. The sequence continues at coordinate 45,500,928 of NW_006408523.1, forward strand.
AGTAGCATCAACATCCTCCCCCAAACCCTTTTCTCCAGATCCACCCAAGAAACAGGAATCTATCCAGTGGTGATCCTCCTTTTTCCCCATCATGCTAGGTGTGAACACACATTCATGAAGCTGTGTGAGCTAGCCCTTCATGCTTTACCACCCCCTGTTTTAGTATAACAAATGTTTCAATTGCCTATTCCAATTCTCTATCAAACCATTATTCTAAGGGTGGTATGCTAAATGGTATGATGTTTAGGGACCCACAGTTGCACCTGTGGGTTGTATAGTATGTTCTTTGGGCTGAGGAAATATAACTTGGTTGCCCAAATTGGTGCAGAATCTTTTGTTCTAATTCCTGAAAGATGCTTTTGGCATATGCATGCATTATAGGATGTACAAAGTCCAGTACAGAGTAAATATCTATTCATAGTGTAATTGATCCTATATAATCCACTTGCCGGATGTGTGCAGGGTCTTCCCCTCAGGAAATCTGCTGGAAGACAGAGAAATCCTATACATTACAGTGAGACCATGCCTCCTAGGAGATGAGGAAAATCCAGTGTCATTTAATGACAGTTTGCACACATTTGATACTTAGCTATGGCTGTTAATGAGTCCAGTAGGACAGTCTTGAATGAGGGAGCAAAGGAATCAGAAAGCACATGTTTTTGACAAGTACATTTAGTCCCTGAAGGATGTAATCTTTCAAGCTGGAACACCCATGAGTATCTGAGTGGGATCAAAGTTTTCCACAAGTCTCACACCACACATCTTTGTGATGTTAATATGGCCTTTTACTCTCCTTTTGAGACTCTTACTTTCTAGATTTGGCAATTCTATTTTTACCTTGTTGTTGCTCTTATGTGCCTTCAAGTTAGTTCTGATTTATCTACAGGTTCTTAATGAGTCTTCCTCCAAACCTGATGCCACATTCTTCTTCATATAATGCAGCATCTCAGATTATTTGCTGAGCATATAAATTGAATAATTATGGTAAAAGAGCACAACCCTGGCACACACAGTTTCTGATTTTAAACTGTTCAATGTCCTCTTTTTATATTCAATCAACTGTCTCTTGGTCTATGTATAAATTCTTCATGAGCACAATTACATGTTCTGTAATAACTGTTCTTTGCAATGTTATCCGTAGCTTGTCATCATCCACAGAGTTGAAAGCCTTTGCACAGTCAATAAATCACAGGTAAACATCTTTCTGGTATTCTCTGCTTTTAGCCAAGATCCATCTAATGCCAGCAATACTATTCCTTATTCCATGTTCTCATCTGAATCCAGCTTAAATCTCTCACAGTTGACTGTCGTACTGTTGCAGCCACTTTTTGAATTATTTTTAACAACATTTTCTGTGTGCCATATTAATGATATGATTTCCTCATTCTGCTGGGTCACCTCTCTTTGGAATGGGCACAAGCATTGATCTCTTTTAATCAGTTGGCCAGGTAGCTGTCTTCCAAATTTCTTGGCATAGAAGAATGAGTGCCTCCAGTGCTGCATCAGAATCTTGAAAGATTTCAATTTGTATATTACATAAATTCTGAGAGCCTTTTTCTTTGCCAATGCCTTCAATCACCTTGGACTTCTTCCTTAATACTCTCGTTCATATGCTACCTCCTGAATTGTTTGAACATCGACCATTTCTTTTTAGAACAGTGACTCTGTGTATTTCTTCCATCTTCTTTTTATGTTTACTGCATCATTCAATATTTTGCCAGTTGTTGTCGTGTTAAGTGCCGTAGAGTCATTCCAACCTACAGTGACCTTGTTCAGGGTTTCCAAGGAGCAGCTGATAAGCTTGAACAGCTGACCTTGTGGTTCAAACCAGCTTTGCAGTCCAGAGCATTAACCCACAGTATCACACCGGGACTGGGACTCCATTTTGCCAATAAGACTCCTTTAATATTTCAAGTTGAGGCTTGAATTTTATTCCAGTTCTTTCAGCTTGAGAAATGCTGAAGGTGTTCTTCCTTTTTGCTTTTCTAATTAGAGGTTTTTGCATATTTCATTATAATATTTGACTTTGTATTCTTGAGCTGCCCTTTGAAATTTTTTGTTCACCTCTTTGACCTCCTCATTTCTTCCATTTGCTTTATCATTTCTACACTTGAGCAAATTTCAATCTCTTGTAGCATCCATTTTGGTATTTTCCTTCTTTTTGCATCACTGCAGCACGCCAGCCACGGCAGTATTACACTGACAGACAAGCGGTAGAACAATAGGCTTAAACATAACAATTGTGAGAATTGTTCAGGACCTGGAAGTGTTTTGATTCCTGTGTGTAGGTT
>NW_006408523.1:45503661-45509094 GCF_000296735.1 Chrysochloris asiatica
AGGACTAATATGAGCCTGACCCCAAGCTATAGTATTTTCAATCACCTCATATGCATATGGAAGCTAGACAATGAATGTTGTTGTTGTGAAGTGCTGTCAAGTCAGTTCCGACCCATAGCAACCCTGTATAGGGTTGGTGAGCCTGAACCACTGACCTTGCAGTTCAAATGGCTTTGCAGTCTGGCACATTAACCCATATCACCACACCAGAACTCCAAGACAATGAATAAGGAAGGTCAAAGAAGATTTACTACCTTTGGATTGTGGTGTTGGGGATGAATATTAAATATACCATAGGTTGCCAGTTGTTTTTGTTGTTGTGTGTCATTAAGGTGGTTCTGACTCATAGGAACCCCAGGTAGGGATTCAGAGAGCAGCTGGTGAGTTTGAACTACAGATCAGTGATTATTAGTCCATTGCTTATCTTACAGTGCCACACACACCAGGGGTCTTGAACTGCTAGAAGAAGAAACACATCTTTCTTGATGGATATATAGCCAGAATGCTCTTTAGAAGAGAAGATGATGACACTTAGTCTCAAGTTATTTGGACAGGTTATCAAGAGGGACCAGCTTCTGTTGAAGGACATCATGCATGGCAAAGGAAAGGGTCAGTGATGAAAGGAAAAGTCAAGGGATGGGTTAACACAGTGGCTGCAAAATGGGCTCAAACATATGAACAATTCTGAGGATGATGCAGTTCCTGGGCAGTTTTTTGTTTCATTGTACAAAAGGGTTACTATGAATCAGCACTAACTTGAAGGTACATCAGAGCAACAACAAGGTGAAAATAGAATTGCCAAATCTAGCAAATAAGAGTCTCAAAAGGAGAGTAAAAGGTCACATTGACATAACAAAGATGTGTGGTGTGAGACTTGTGGAAGGCTTTGATCCCACTCAGATACTCATGGGTGTTCCAGCTTGAAAGATTACATCCTTCAGGGACTAAATGCACCTGCCAAAGACATGTGCTTTCTGATTCTTTTGGTCCTTCATTCAAGACTGTTCTTCTATAGGACTCATTAACAGCCATAGCTAAGTATCAAATGTGTGCAAACTGTCATTAAATGGCACTCAGATTTTCCTCATCTCGTTACCCCCTCAAACTAACAAAAACCCTATTCCCAAATGGAATTGCATCCACAGTTAAAAGAGCTAGGACTCACAATGCAAATTTGTTGGCAGTGATGGTGGTTGTTGTGGTTGTTGGTGGTGGTGCCATCGAGTTGGTACCTACTCATAGCAACTTTATGCACAGCAGAACAAAATCCTGCCTGATCTGGGGCCAAGCTAACTACTGTTGCCACGCTTGAGTCCATCGATGCTGCCACTTGGCTAATCCATCTCGTTGGAGGTCTTCCTCTTTTTCTCTGACCCTCCACCTTACCAAACATGAGATCCTTCTCCAGCGACTGCTCCCTCCTGACAATATGTCCAAAGTATGAGAGACGAAGTTTGGCCATCTTGGCCTCCAAGGAGCACTCTGGCTGCACTTCTTCCAAAACAGATCTATTGGTTCTTTTGGCAGCCCATGGCACTTTCAATATTCTCCTCCAACACCATAACTCAAATGCATCAGTTCTTCTACAGTCTTCCTTATTCACTGTCCAGCTTTCACATGCATATGAGGTTATTGAAAATACCATGGCTTGGGTCAGGCGCACATGGTAGGGAGAAACAGTTCAGTCCATAATATCTGATAGTATAATAAAACTCTATTTTAGCTCATACGTTGTGTGACAAATCTTTAAAAGATTTGTCACACAATGACTCACTTTAAAAATGCTCTTGGGAGAGTAATGAAATAGGAAGGGCAATAACTCTTAGAAGCTGTTACAAGAAATATTGGAAGTATAGATAATAACATGTGATACATTAGGGATTGAATTGTGTCCCCCAAAACATGAGTCTTCTGAGATCTTAATGCCTATTCTTATAAATACAATGCTGTTTGGAAAGATTTTTCTGTGGTTATCTAAATTAAGCCATGCCAGAATAAGGTAGATTTTAATCAACTCCACATCCCAGAAGCCTAATCACTTCTCAGTTATACAAAGAGCAGAGCACACAAACACACACACAGGAAGAAGATACGTACCAAAGAACACCATGGAATGCCAAGATTGTCAAGAATCTCCAAGGTACTCTTGGGGTTTCTTAAAAGGAAGGACCTTCTATTAAAGTCGATTCCCTTATTAAGACTCCTTTTAGCTTTCAGCATGTAGGATGAGCACTGAACTGGTAACCACAAGGTTGACAGTTCAATCCCACAAGCCACTCTCTGAATTCTTGTATGGGTCGATATGAGTCAGAATCAACTCAATGTCACATAATAACAAACAGTAACAGCCTCCAGAAGGAGTTCTGGTGTGACTCTGTAGGATAAGCACTGGATTGCTAACTGCAACATTAGCAGTTCAAACACATAATCTGCTCCTCAGAAATCCTATACAAGGTTGCTATGCACTCAACAGCACTTAACAACAACAACAGCTTCCAGAATGCTGAGAAAATTAATTTCTGTTGTTTGAAGTTATGCAGTTGTGATTTATTTTGTTGTGTCCCTAACCACCATTATTAAGTCGATTCCATCTCACAGCAACCCTTGTATAGAATATAGGGTTTCAGAGTCTGTAAATCTTTACCAGAGCAGACAGCCTCATCTTTCTCCCACAGAGAGGTTGATGGACTTGAACTACCAAACTTGCAATAAACGGCCCAGCGCTTATCCCACAGTGCTACTGCTACTGGGCCTGCCAATCACACCTCTATCCTTCAAAAGAGGAGCCTTGCCATCTACTGACTAGGAATAGTCAAGTGAGGCAGGGTTTCCATAAGAGTAAAGGTTTATTATAGAAAAGAGGCTTGCAAGTGGAGACAGGGAAAGCTTAACTCAATATTTATATCCCATGTCCCCTAACAAAGATTTTACTAGGGTTTAAAAAAGTTTTTGCTTGGTGAAAGGCAACATGTATACCCATAAGGATGGGTAAGGTTTCCAGGAAGTGGCTCATTTAAGAGGAGCCATGCTAACTGGGTACATGTACAGCAATTCTTTAAGCTGAATTCCACCAAGAAGGTCTCTGGTAGGGACAAACAAAATTTTGCCTAGGATATCAAGCATTTATTGTTCTATGGAGACTTGGGTTCAAATCCCTCCCAGGTTTTACCTTCTACCGGGTTGTTTTCCTCTGCCCCAGTAGAAGGCTTGTCCCTTAAAGTTATGCCTAGGGCCTTGGGTAAACCAGCCCAACCTGTAAACTATTTCACAAGGAAATAAAGATACAGAATTTTTATGGGTGGTCTTCTTTAACAGCATGTCCCCCAAAATGTGAACTTTTTGTGGGTGGTCTTCCTTAATGGCATGTGTCAGGATTTGACTGCTTAGCGGTGCACCCTGGGATGTTCAGCACATCTTTACCATTGCCCAAACAAGGAGCGCAGGCTTCAACATTCCTCAGCACATTGATCACAAGATTTCAGCCAATAAGTGGCTCATGTTTAATCATGATTTCTGGAACCCCTTTTTCCCTTTTAACTCCCCTTCAAGAGATTTCATATTCATAATTCTTTTAGGGAACAAGGAACGATGTCTCCTCTTCTTTAGTTTCTTCAGGCTAAATCAAGTTGGTCGTATATTCTACGACAAGGTAAAAAGCTCTTGCTGACTGCTCTAATGTTTTGTATGCCTCCGGAACCTCTTCCTTTGGGATAGGCTAGAAACCTTGCATGAGTATAAGCTTAGTTTGAAACTGCTATAATATTCAGGATACAAACTTGACTAATAAATTGAGTATACGTGGGTCAAAATTAATAGCAATAAAATGGCCACCATGGGCCTCAAAAAAAAAAAAAATATATATATATACATATATACCAGATCTCATGGTTTGGTTCCATATACTGTGGCTCAACTGAGCTATCTTTCCAGCTGTAGGATGTGAGTTCTAATCTCAACTTCACTTGAGGTTGTTGACCTAAGTGTCACAGGTATTAGGGAGGGCACATATACTCTACCCTGTTATGCCAGCAAACACTATCTGGTGGTCCATAACTATGTTGGCTAGTGTACAGGGTAAGAAGGGGCTTGGTTATCTTAAGCTGTGTTGCTTGTTCAGAACCTATGGCTAGCAGGAAAAAGCAATTACTTCCCAAAACGAAGTGTGGGTTCAGAGTAGCAGCACTAGGCAAGGAAGAGATTGATTGCCCAGCATTGTTCCTCCTACAATAAGGCCTATGAAGCATTACTTCCCTGGACTTCCTTAGGCTCACAGATATATTGGTGCCTTTCAGTAAGTGTGCCCTACTTAGGGTGCATGTCCATGGACTTTCTGTGGACTCTGATGACTGGAGAGGAGGCCTGCTTTTGGGGTCCAAATAAAGAAGGTAGCTGTCATGTCAAATAAAAACTGAGTCTCCTTATGTCCCACATGGAGAGCAACCAGAAGTTCTGTTGTGGAGATAGTGATGGTCTTCTGACAGGAAGCTGAGCAGATTTCAGGGTCCTCTCAGTAGAGCCATCCTTCCACCTCATAGGAAAAGAACATCAGCCGTAGTGGCCCTTTTCATGGTCACCCCAGTGGGAAGCCAATTGGGCATCCTGCTTTAGGATGCTAAGTACACTTCGCTTTACAATGGTTTTCCATTTGGGGCTGCCTCAATATTCAATGGCTGATAAGGAAGCTCCTATTAGTGATTCTGGTAGCGTAGTGGTTACGAATCGGGCTACAAACTACAAGATCAGCAGTTCAAAACTACCAGCAGTTCTGCGGAAGAAAGATGAGGATTTCTGCTCCTGGAAAGATTTACAGCCTCGGAAACCCTGTACAGGGTCGCTATGAGTCGAAACCAACTCCACAGCACATAACAACAACAACAACAGGGTTACCATGAGGTAGACCTTGGAGTGCCATAGCCAACAATTGGGCCTTTTCATTTTCATTTTGGATACCAGCTCCTTGTTGTTAAAGATCTCAAAGCTTCCTCAGTAAGTCATAAGAGTGGAGTCTGGGGCCCTGCCTCTATCTTTTGTAGCTACTTTTTGCAGATTGAGTAATAAAATGCATAGACATTTAAGTTATTCTCCTTTTTATAGAAAATCCACCTTTAGAATCTCTTGAAACTATTCAGTATTTTAAAAGATGAGTGCAATTTGCTATTGTGTTAACCAAATTCAAAATCTATGTGTTTTTTGTTTTTGGTTTTTGGAGACAGCTATTTAGAAGTCAGTCATAGCCCAGCACATAACTGTCGCCCATTCTCTTCCCAACAAAACCTAATAGGACCAAAATTTGTGTATTATAATGTTGTTGTTGTTGTCAGGTGCCATCGAGTCAGAACAGACTCATAGCGACCCCATGCACAGCAGAATGAAACAATGTCCAATCCTGGGCCAACCTCACCACCGCTGCCACACTTGATGCCATCAATGATG
>NW_006408523.1:45511910-45521039 GCF_000296735.1 Chrysochloris asiatica
CTATTCATAGAGTTTTCAGTGACTAGTGATTCGGAAGTAGTTTGTCACTCTTTCTTCCTAGTCTGTCTTTGTTTGGAAGCTCATCTGAAACCTGTCCACCATGGGTGACCCTGCAGGTTATTTAAAATACCGGTGGCATAGCCCTCAGAATCACAGCAACTCAAGCCACCCTAGCACAACAGACAGACGAGTAGTGGCCATTTGGTTTTTATATTATAATAATACCCTTTAAAAGTCCAAATAAAATCAGTTAAAAAAAAACTTTAAACAAATATAGCTCTGCATATGTATGATTAATATTTTCTGAAAAAGTTAGATACGTAAGAGTTTTGAAACAGTATTGTCTATACAAGTGTCTGAATTAAGCTTTATGGAAATGCTCTAGCTTTTGTCCTACTAACTTGTGAGTAAGTTTAATGACTAAAAATTCAAATTGATAAAATTATAAAAGTGTGCTATGTGTTTACTGTTAAATATTATGGGGGAAAAAGAGGAAACACCAACAGAAAGTTTTAGTCAAATGACAGACATCTCTCTCGTTAAACATTTTACATGTTTAAAACATATGGGAGCCCAGGCTTTTTGGCATAGATTACATTTTGGTATTACTAAGCAGATTGATACTGTGGCCACACAATATTAGAGAAACTGGTTTTTTTCCCCTCCCCAACCCAATAGGATCATAACTGAAGAATTCTCAGTTAGGATGCATCTAAGATGTTTGTCCAATTATATTATTATAAACACATACTTAATTAGGAGTCCTGGTGTGGCATTGTGGGTTAATGTGCTGGACTGCAAAGTAAGTTTCAACCACAAGGCCAGGAGTTCAAGCTCACCAGTCACTCCTTGGAAACCCTATACAGGATCCTTATGGGTCAGAATCAACTCAACAGCACATAACAACAATATATTTCATTAAACCTAGATTAAAACCAGAACAAAACCAAATCATTCCTGGGTGTCAAAAATTCCAGAAATACAGTAATAAAGATTCTACTCGAACATCAGTCTCCCAAAGGATATATTACAGTTGCTCTATCCCAGCATTACGAACCAGAATAATAATACCAGAACTAGACCCAAAATAGAACAGCAGTAGAATACATAAAGAGATCTCCAAGGACTGCCTAGATTTTAAAATGCAAATCTCAAAAGTAAGAAAAATCTTATTAAAATAGTCCCAAAATTAACTTTTTATCTTAGAAGAAGGATCATACAACAACAACAAAATTTGCCCATGTTTAAGGATTCATCCAAAAGAAGAATCAGTCTTGGATATATGCTGCCTTGGTTTCCTAGTTTTTATAGGATCCTAATTTTTCTTTATGCGGACTCCTGGTGTGGCACTGTAGGATAACCACTGGACCACGAATCACAAGGTCAGGGGTTCAAACAAACCAGCTGCTCCTCAGAAACTCTACACAGGGTTGCCAAGAGTTGGAATCAACTTGGTGGCACTTAACAACAATTACAGTACACAATATCAGCTGCAGTCTGATGTCTCTTATTAATAATTTGACTCTACTCCAATGGCAACAGCTGTTAGGTAAAAAAATGTTCAAAAAAATCTGGGTGCAGATTTTTTTGCAACTCCATGTGGGCATCCCCTGTTGGAAGTCTTCTAATGTGCTTTTAAAGTGCAACAGGAGCAAATTTGTCAAAATGCTCATGGCACCAATTAATTTCATCTTCCAAACCATCAGCTTTAAGTTCCTTGCTCTATCACTGGCTCTAAAAGACTAGTAAATTTACTTGAATACCTCAAAGTTATTCCTACACAATAAAGCCAAATAACTGTTCAAATAAAAGTTTGTTTAAATGTCTCAAGTTTTCTTTCAAACCTATATTTATTTACATAACCTAAATTTGGCTTTTTAAGATTCTTTAAAAAAAAATACCTACACCTAATTAGCCTGTTGGAGTCCTGGTGTGGCGCTGTGGGTTAATGCACCAGACTGCAAAGCCGTTTGAACTCTAAGGTCAGTGGTTCAAGCTTACCAGCTGCTCTTTGGAAACCCTATACCAGGTTGCTATGAGTCAGAACTGACTTGACAGCACTTAATAACAAACAACAATTAGCCTGCTGCTAATGAATCTAGTTCAACTCATAGAGACAAAAGAGCGAAAACAAATGAGCAAAAACGTTACTGTTTTGGGGACCAAAAATCTAGTTTTTCTCTCTCAGAGTGACTGGTGGGCTCAGATTGTCAAACCTGCTGTTAGCAACCCGACACTCAACACACTGAGTCACTAGGGCTCTTCTCATACTCAATTAGGAGGGATTTTTCTTATTGTTTAATAAAATTATATATGGGCTATATGGAGTCAAACTATCTTCCGACACTCCTGGTTCACATCTACAAACAAAACATTACAACAGAAAACAAAACAAAACAAAAACCCACTATGCTTAATTCATTTGTGTATTTTTAAATTGACCTAGGCAATTTGAAAGAACAAAGGGAATTCAAATTCCTTCAAAGGAACTCTTCAAGTCCCTATTGTTGTTGTTGTTGTTAAGTGCCATCGAGTCGGTTCCAACCAATAGCGACCCTGTATAGGGTTTCCCAGGAGCAGCTGGTGAGCTTGAACTGCCAACCTTGCAGTTCAAAGGGCTTTGCAGTCTGGCACATTAGCCCACAGCACCACACCTGGACTCCTCAAGTGCCTATATCATTGATAATGGAACATGAAACCTGTTTTTGCTATATTTAATTCAGAATACTCACAAATATTTTTATTTGAAGGTTGTTGGACTCTTGATGTAGTGCTGCTGTAGGATCAGTACTAGACTGCCTGCCACAAGGTTGGCAGTTCAAACCCATCAGCTGCTCCTCGGAAACCCTAAACAGGGTCACTATGAGTTGGAACCAACTTGATGGCACTTAACAACAATACAAACACAAAGACCTGTTGATATGAAAGCATTTCACTTGTTTTCTGTAATATTGAAATAATTTAACACATGAGCACACATATGTGGAAACATTTAAATAAAATTTAAAAATATTAATTCAATACCATCAGAGGTAAAAATCATAGTTTTATGATACTCTATAAGAGCTCTGGTAGCATAGTGGTTATGAGTTGGGCTGCCAACCTCAAAGTTAGCAGTTCGAAACTACCAGTGGTTCCGCGGGAGAAAGATGAGGCGTTCTGCTCCCATAAAGATTTACAGCCTCGGAAACCTTGTGCAGGGTCACTATGAGTCTGAACCCGCTCCACAGTACTTAACAACAACAACATATTGCAATAGCTAGCAATTTTAGCACAGCACAACATAAAACAATACACATACATAAGTAGCAATATACTGTTCTTCAGAGGTGAGAAGGGTATTTAAGAAAGCCCGAATATTAGGAAGAGTGGTGTATCTCTAAACCTTAGTTTCTGTCTATATTTAACAAGGATGCATAAGACATTTCAATAGTCTTAGTACGTTGGAACTAGCAAGTCAAAAAGCCAAACAATTTCTACTAAATTGATCTTTCAGTCTGTCTTAAACCATAGTCTCTTAATATTTCTGGGAGAAAAACACAAAGTCAAACTAACAGAGGAAGGAGCCAAATAATAGTGATTCTAACACATACACAAATTTAACTCCTTAAGTAAGCAAGAAGCTGCTGACAGGACAAACAACTTACACTTCAGCCAGTAAAGGACCATGTTTGTTAAATGCTGTTGAGTCAGTTCCAACTCATAGCCACCCTGCATATGGTTTCCAAGGAGCATCTGCTGAGTTTGAACCGCTGGCCTTGCAGTACAAACCGACTTTGCAGGCTAGCGCATTAATCCACAGTACCACAGCAGGACTTCTAAAGGACCATGGTGGTACCCAATGTCAAAGAGACAGAGCATCTTTCCTCTAACAAGACAATCGTCTCTGGAATAATGTCAACTCTCACCCGCAGGTGCCCTTTGGGATAGAAAGACCTTGATCCCAGCTGCTTTGGGGTCTACATGAATTCCTTCCAGAATTGGTGCCCAGAACTCTTCGACCTATAGAAACACCATCTAGGGCCTGAGCGCCAATGTCTCATCACTTGTCCACTGTCCTCGTGAGCTCCTTGGCTAACAGGAGCCCCCAGAGTTTTCCCCTCTCTGATGCCTACCCTGGTCTTTTCCTTTCCTTGTTTTTGTTTATTCTCTCTCTCTTTAAGTACTATCTTTTTATACTTTATGTCTCCACTTCCATTTTTTCTTCCTTTTTTTCTGTTTTTCTCCCCATCCCCAATTTTTCTTCTTTCTTTACTTTTTGTGTTGCAAGTGTGCTCTTGATTTTTCCTTACTATTCTCTTGTCTCTTCCTCTTTTATTCATCTCTCGGACTATGTTTAATGCTTTTACTTTCTTTTTATTTTCTCTCTTCCATAGGTTTTTTCCTTACTCCCTCCTTTCTCTTTTTCGTTATTGTAAGCTGCGAACCTTAAGGTCATCGGTTCGAAACTACCAGACGCTCTGTGGGAGAAAGATGAGGCTTTCTACTCCTGTAAGGATTTACACCCTCGGAAACCCTGTACAGGGTCGCTATGGGTCGGAACTGACTCGACGTCACTTCACAACAACAACATTCTTTTTCTAGATGTTGTTTGCTTTTTTTCTTCTTTACTATTAACTTGTTTCACTTTTATTTGCTTGTTTGTTTGTTTTTCTCTTATGTGTGCCTTCTCTCTTCTTGCCTGACTTGACAGGGGATAGTAACCTTGCCTATACAGCCCAGTCACAATGTTACCTTCCACAGCCCCACCCACTGGGCAAGAGCCAGTACCAGCTGCTGTAAACCTGATTAAAGACAACAACCAGCATCAGCCAAACCCATCCTAAACTGACCTACTCAAAAAGCAAACAGAGCATGGTATATACTCATTCATCCTCTAATCATATCCACCATGGGGTAGTTGGTGAGGACTAAGAACACACCAGCATACAATCAACAATTAAATGCAAATACGCCAACACCACAATGTCTCAGAAGCAACAGACAATTTCCACTTACACAAAGAAACAAATCTGAGTGATTCAAACAAGTGACCGAGAGGCAGAGGGAGAAAACATTTTTGAGCTAAAAGAAATGAGGCATTGGAACTACCTGAAAAATAATTCAAGAGAATGATATTTAAATAAATGCAAATGTTTGACAGAAAGGTTAAGGGGAAAAAAAAGGAAAAATTCAGGAAAATTACAGAAACAAGCAAGCAAAATAGATAATGGATTGGAGATAATAAAAACCTGCAAACAGAAATCCACAAGATTAAGACTATGATTTTAGAAATGGATAATACATTGAAAGGGAAAAGAATAGAGCTGAGTCAATGAAAGCCCAAATTGCGGAGCTTGCAGATAAACTTCTTGATACTAATAAGCTAGAACATTTATAAAAAATAAAGAAAAAAATCTAAAGAAAGCCTAAGATTAATGTGGGACAGCATGAAGTGACAACTTACGGGTGGTTGGAATTCTAGAACAGGAAGACACGGACAAAAGCACAGAAAAAACAGCCTAAGAATTTCTGGAAGAAAACTTCCCTAACATCATGGAAGATGAAAAGATAAGCATTCAAGAAGCTGCATGGACCCAAAAGAGGACAGATCCCAAAAGAAAACTATTATACCATAATTGTTGTTGTTGTTGTGTGTCGTGGAGTCGGTTCCGACTCATAGTGACCCTATACAGGGTTTCCGAGGCTGTACATCTTTACGGGTGCAGAAAGCCTCATCTTTCTCCCATGGAACAGCTGGTAGTTTTGAACTGCTGACCTTAAGGTTCACAACCCGATTTGTAACCACTACACTACCAGAGCTCCTTATAATAATACTAGGAGATTCTAATACACCACTTTCTATGAAGGATAGAACAACTAGAAAGAAATTCAACAAAGACAAAGAAGAACTAAACAACACAATCAACTAACTTGACCTAATAGATTTACAGAGCACTCAACCCAATAGCGTGGTACACATTCTTCTCCAATACACATGGAACATTCTCCAGACTAGATCATATGTTAGGTCACAAAGCAAAGCCCAGTAAAATTAAAAACATTGAAATACTACATAGCATCTTTTCAGATCACAGTGCTATAAAAATCAGAAATCAACAAAAAGAAGATCAATAAAAAAAATCAAGTACATGAAAAATCAAGTACATGAAAAAACTTAGAACTATCAATGCAAAAAGAAGGACAAACTCTAGGAGCTCTGACACATGGCATGGATACACTATCAAACATAAACAAAAACTCACATATAGCAGAAGCCAAAATAGATGACTGGGATCTCATTAAAATTAGTAACTTATGTACATCTAAAGACTTCACTAAAAAGAGAGGCCATAGGCAGGATTCCCCGCCCCCTACCCCCCGACTCCAATGGCATAACAAACAAAGGAATAATATAAAAGATTTACAGAACATTGTAACACCTCTACAAGAAAAAGACAAATAACTATTTTAAAAATAGGAAGAAGACATGAACAGATACTTCACAAAGAAGATATTCAAGCAACCAACAGCATACGAAAATGTGTTTGTGATCATTAATCATTGTTGATGTTGTTAAGTACCATGGAGTTGGTTCCTACTCATAGTGACCCTGTATAGGGTTTCTGAGGCTGTAAATCTTTATGGGAGCAGAATGCCTCATCTTTCTCCCACAGAACCGCTGGTAGTTTTGAACTGCCGACCTTGAGGTTAGCAGCCCAATACGTAACCACTATGCTACCAGAGCTATTTTTGTTGTTGTTAAGTGCCTTCGAGTCGGTTCCAACCCATAGCGACCCTGTACAGGGTTTCCGACCAGAGCTATTAGAGAGATATAAATCAAAACAACAATGAGAAATTGTCTTTCCCCAGCATTAGTATCAAAGTTCTAAAAAACAGAAAACAACAAATGCTGGCAAGTGTGTGGAGATTGGGACCCTCCTACATTGTTGGTGGGACTGTACAATGGTGCAATCTCTGTGGAAAACGGTATGATGCTTTCTCAAAAAGTTTGAAATAGTAATGCCATATGACCTAGCAATTCCTACATACTTGATATATATCCCCGTGACCCGAATAGATGTTTGCACACCCATGCTCATCTCAGCACTATTCCCAATAGCAAAAAGATGGAGACAGCCTAAATGCTCATCACTGGAACAATGGATAAACAAACCTTGGTACAAACATACAATGGAATACTAAACAACATTAAAGATTAATGATGAATCTGTGAAATGCTTCATAACATGGATGAACTTGAGGAATATTATGCTGAGTGAAATTAGTCAATCACAAAAGAACAAATATTATGTAAGACCACTATAATAAAAACTCAAGAAAAGGTTTTCATGCTAAAAGAAACATTCTTTGATAGCTACCAGGGATGGGAGAGAAGGGACAGTAATTCACTGGTTAGAATAGGGATGGGGAATGTCCAGTCCACATACCGTTTAAGCTCTCTAAATCATGTGGTCTGGCCTTGCCAAAATAACTGCAGGCGGGACTTGAAATTCAATAAATCTAGGAACTATTTTCATAGCAACCCAAATTTATCATAAGTAGTGTTACAAATATCCAAATGACTTTTGGCAGAAAAAAAGTTTCCCCTCCCCTGGGCTAGAGGGTAGACACATGTTAACATGAGCAAGACAATATATAACAAAAGGGAGGTTGGCAGAAGAATGATGAAGACACAGGGAGGAATGCAAGGATTAAAGGTAATAGATATAAAATATTGTTATATAGAAGACCCTGGAATATTGATGCTCTATGTGTAGATATAAGGAGCTCTGGGTGCGTAGAGGTTACAAATCGGGCTGGGAACCTCAAGGTCAGCAGTTCAAAACTACCAGCTGTTCCACGTGAGAAAGATGAGGCTTTCTGCTCCCGTAAAGGTTTACAGCCTCGGAAACCCTGTACATGGTCGCTATGAGTTGGAACCAACTCCACGGCACATAACCACATGTATCGATACATGGTTAAATATATCCCACCTGAATTTAGAGATCAGCTGAAGAACAGAATTGATACATTAAACGCTAAAGACCGAAGACCAGAAGAGTTGTGGGATGACATCAAGAATATCATATGTGAAGAGAGCAAAAAGTCATTAAGAAGACAAGAAAGAAGGAAAAGGACAAAATGCATGTCAGAAGAGACACTGAAACTTGCTCTCCATCGTAGAGATGCTAAAGCAAATGGAAGAAATGAGGAGGTCCAAGAGCTGAACAGAAAATTTCAAAGATCAGCTCAAGAAGATAAAGCCAAATATTATAATTAAAATGTGCAAAGATCTGGAATCAGAAAACCAAAAATGAAGAACAATGCTCAGTATTTCTCACGCTGGGGGAACTGAAGAAAAAATTCAAGCCTCGACTTTCATTATTGAAAGAATCTCTGGGCTAATTATTGAATGATGCAGAAAGTAAGAAGATGGAAGGAATACACAGAGTCACTTTACCAAAAGGAAATGGTTAATATTCAACCATTTCAAGAGGTATCATACGATTAAGAGCCAATGATACTTAGGGAGGAAGTCCAAGGTGCACTGAAGGAATTGGCAAAGAACAAGTCACTAGGAATTGATGGAATAAAAATTGAAATATTTCAAGAAAGTGAGGCAGCACAGGAGTCACTCACCCATCTCTGCCAAGAAATTTGGAAGACAACTATCTGAAAGACTGATAGGCACAGATCCATATTTGTGCCCATTCCAGAGAGAGGTCACCCAACGGAATGTGGAAATCATCAGACAATTTCTTTGGTATCTCAAGCGAGTGAAGTTTTGCTAAAGGTAATACAGAAACAGCTACAATCATACATTGACAGATAACTTCCAGAGGTTCAAGTCGGATTCAGAAGAGGCCGTGGAGTGAGAGATATCATTGCTGATATCAGATGGATCTTGGCTGAAAGCAGAGAATATCAGAAAAATGTTTACCTGTGTTTTATTGACTATGCAAAGGCTTTCAACTGTGTGGATCACGACAAGCTATGGGGAACATTGTGAAGTATGAGTATTCCAGAACACTTAATTGTACTCATGAGGAATCTATACCTGGACCAAGAAACAGTTGTTCGAACAGAACATGGGAATATTGAATGTTTTAAAATTAAGAAAGGTGTGTGACAAGGTTGTATTCTTTC
>NW_006408523.1:45522027-45523411 GCF_000296735.1 Chrysochloris asiatica
TACATGTATATAAAGGTTTGAAAGAGGATATTTGTACATGGGTATTTACTTTTGCTGCAAACACATTTATGAATGTGGTAGAGCACACAGGGGACAAAATGATGAAAACTTCTTAGACATTACCAAACACATTGAGGCACTGCATTGCTGGACCTGGATGTTCAGGACCACAGTCTCAGGAGACATCATGGTCAGTCGGTATAACATACATGGTCCACAAAGACAATGTTCTACATTCTATTTTAGTGAGTAGCTACTGGGATCTTAAAAGCTCATAAGCAGCCATCTAAGGTGCAATTACTGGTCTCTCCGAAGAGTAGTGAACATTGAATATGCTTGTAATAAATTGGTACAATGGACTAATGGAATATGTGAACACCAGCCTCCATGACTTTGAGCTGGTTACCAGTTACTACTCCAACTACTCTGTAAGGGATCACATTAGAAAATTTCAGATAGAGTGGGAGAAAATGTGGAATAAAATTCAAAATTATAAAAAACACTGGGCTTACTGGTCAGAAAGAGACTGAAGGAACGAAAGACTAGGGCCCTTGACCACCTTGCAGGTCTGGAAAGGAATTTACCCTCATGGCCAAATAAATATTCAGTCACACAGTAGATAGGTTTATAAGGGGAACAACTATACTAGTCAGATATGCTAACCATGGAATGGTCAATTGATGATTCAAAATCAAAAGGGTAACATTTACCAAAGGACAAAGCTCAGTAGGCTTGGAAATGAGGGTGGAATGGAAATCAGAACTACAGGAAGAAAGTGGGATAATTGTTGTTATGTGGATGGGATTGTAATCACTGAGATGAAGCAAACTGTGTGAGTTCTAGAATATAAATCTGATTATCTGCTCTGTAAACCTTTAATCAATTCACAGTAAAAATAAAAACTATCAAAATGTCCAAATTAGAAAAATATGCAGAAATATATCCTAATTTATGACTACAAGTTTTTTTTTTTTTTTAAATAGAAAGAGTTTATACTCTCCATCTAGTACTGCTATACCAGAAATAATCCAAGTGGATGGCTTTAACAAACAGATTTATTTTCTCGTAGTTTAGGAACCTCTCTCTCTTTCTGTGTATGTGTGTGTATCTTCTATTCCATTTGTCTGTGTTTCTTACTGCCTTACCTGCTCTTTTTATACCTCAAAGGTGATATCTGAAAGCATCTTAAACAGATTTGGCCTCATTACATAACAAAGAAAGACCATTTCCAAATGGAATTCAGCCACAAGTATAGGGGTTAAGATTTACAACACATATGTTGTTATTGTTGTTAAGTGCCGTCGAGTCGGTTCCGACCCATAGCGACCCTGTACAGGGTTTCCGAGGGTGCAAATCCTTACGGGAGTAGAAAGCCTCATCTTTC
>NW_006408523.1:45523519-45541014 GCF_000296735.1 Chrysochloris asiatica
AAACTACCAGCCGCTCCGCGGGAGAAAGATGAGGCTTTCTACTCCCGTAAAGATTTACACCATCGGAAACCCTGTACAGGGTCGCTATGGGTCGGAACCGACTCGACGGCACTTAACAACAACAACACATATGAGGGTGCTTTAAAATTTTGATGTAAAAGTAGAACCTAAAGATATTCAAATTCTTCCATGAAATTTTTGAAGCTCCCTCATATTTGGGGGTACACAATTATGCCCATAACATTCACAATTAAACACATAGACTCGGTGACTTTGTGTGTATGTATTACTGTTTTTTCAGATTCTGTAGCATGTTCTTTGCCAGAAGCACAATTAACATAAAGGGAAGAAAAAAATTGAAAATGCAAGTTTGGAAAACAATATCTTAGAAAATATGAACCAGAGATTTTGTTTTACAAGTCAAAATTGTATTTCTTTTGTAGACTTTACAAGCCTAACCCAGAGTGACAATTTTAAGGTATGCTTCAGTCTTAACAATATGCAAGTTATTCTCCAAACTAGAATAGAGTTAGAATCCTCTCACTAATTTCTGGTGTGGTGATGTAGGATTGGCACTGGACTTCGAAATACCAGCTGCTCCTCGGGAATCCTGTATAGAGTCCCTATATGTTAGAACCAACTCAATGGCACTTAACAACAACAATAAAGTGAAATCATATTCTAAAACACTAATAAGGACAACTAAAGAAAATAAAATTCCAGCCCTGCTTTACTTAAAATGCAAATACAAAAGTTAAATAAAATGGAAGATATTTTACAAAGTATTTGCAAGAGTCATCATGAACAAGAGTATTTTAAAATGCAAAGATAGCTCAACAAAATTTTTATTAATTTAATTTGTCATAATATTAACCAGAGTAATGAAAACTACTTACTTATCATAATACCATCACTGCTGTTGAGTCCATTCCAACTTACAAAGACGAATAGAATTGCTCCATAAGGTGTCCAAGACCATAAATCTCCAAGGAGCAGACAGCCTCTTCTTTCTCCTGTAGAACAGCTAGTGAGTTTGAACTGTCAGTCTTTGGTTAGCAGCCCAAGGATCACCATATTACACCAACAGTGTTTCTTACTTACCACAATAGATGTTAAAACTACATATAACAATTCCAAAAACAGAAGCCAATAGAAAAATTAAAATACAAAGAAAGTTTCCTATCTCAGTAAAGGTTATAACCAAAATCTACAAATATTATTTTTGCTGCAGAAACATTAAAACTAAGTAAACCCAAGTATACTTCAGTGAGCACAACTATTAAACAGTATCATAGATTCTAGCTGTCACTAAAAGGAAAAGAAAAGAAAGGAAATGGAAAGAATGATATAAACTGATGAAACAATTATATGTTTAGTTAAAAAAGAAAAATACATAGTCAACAAGCTACTAGAAATAATAAGAATTCAGCAAGTTAACAGAATACAAGATCAACACCAATAGCACTTCTTTGAATTAGGAATAATAAATGAGAAAACAGATTTTTTTTAAAAAGCACATCATTTTCAAAAATTATAAAACATCAAATAATTAACTCAGTGAAACCCATAAAATCTTTGCTTACTTAGTTTAATGATAAATTAGATATATGCATATCTTATTACCCAGCAGTCTCATTGCTAAGAAATTAATCCTAAAGATATTCTCAAATATAATATGCTCTTATAGCATGTTGATTGCAGTATTTCTTGTATTGACAGGTAGGTGAAGCCAAGTAAAATATCCCTCAAAGAACAATAGATACCACCAGTAGAATCCAAAGAAAGCAATTCTAGAAGCAGTACTAAGCATGCACACAGACACAGCAACATGAAAAGATCGTAACAGCATAATGCTGAGTGAGAAAATACAGTCTCGAAAATTACCAAAATATCCATGTAAACTTAAATTTAGTTCACACAAAATAGCAATACATGTTTGAAGTAAACCGATGAGAGTAAGTGAAAAAATTATTGCTACTAGGGTCTCAGTTACTACATGCACAGATTTATTCCAAACAAACTATGCCTAAACGTGTCTCTGTAATAAGCGGATGATTATAAACAACTTTTCTCAATAATATCTTAGTCTTAGTCTCACTAGGATGCTTCAGAAAAATAAAAAGGATACTTTATGTACCATGGAAAAAATTGATTTTGAGGTCAGGGCTAATATAAAATTTTTAACAAAACTCAAATGGATATCTTTTTGAATCATTGGAGCTTTGCAAAAAAGTTTATGGGAATGCGGCCTCACATAAAATAACAGTTTTTAAATGAATCAAATTCTTTAAGGAAGGTTGAGAAGACCTCAAAAATGAACCAGGAGTAAGTCTAAAAAATTGAAGAAACTGTGGCTGAAGTCCAGAAACTGATGGAAGAAAATCTTAAAATGATCACTGATGTAATAGCTACTAAAGTTGAAATCTCACATGGTTTAGCATTTCCAATTGTAAGCAAACATCTCCGTCTCAGCAAGCTTTGGTCTGGAGAGGTGTCTGAAGCATTGTGCAAAGATCAATTGGCTCAAATAGCTGATCTTTCCATCAGTCTTTTAAGCAAGATAGAAGCTAACAAAGACCATATTTTGGAACTGAATTGTAACCAGGAATAAATCTTAGATTTACGAATATGATCCAGAGGGCAAGTCCCCATCAATGGCTTCCACGGGAATCAGGAGGACCTGTTAAATTAAAAGCCGAGAGCTTACCTTAGAAGGTTATGGTGACTATTTTCTTGGGTTCCAAAGTTTAATCTTGATATGTTTTCTCAATGTACAAAGATGATCATAGGAACTTAACATGAAGACATTTTCAGAAAATGTAAAACTGAGAGAAAGGCCAGGAAATGTGTCCAGAGGCATTGTTTTCTAGCAGGACGATGTACCTGCTCATTCTTCTAGAGTAACAAGAGCTGTCCTGAAAGAATTTCCTTAGCAGACACTACCCCATCCACCTACAACCCTAATCTTACCCATTCTTTTTGTTCCTCAAACTCCAAGTACATTGAAAAGGAACAGTATTTGAGTCCCTTAAGGATATCAAAACTGTCATTTTGGAGAGGTATAAATTGAACAGGAAGAATTCTTTAGGGAATGGTTGGAGAGATGGAAATACCACCTTCAGGAGTGTCTAGACCTATTGTTGTTGTTGTTAAGTGCTGTCGAGTCAGATCCAACCCATAGTGACCCTGAACAGGGTTTCCGAGGCTGTAAATCTTTACGGGAACAGATAGCCTCATCTTTCTCCCGCGGAACCACTGCTAGTTTCGAGCTGCTGACCTTGTCGGAAGATAATAAACAATAACAATATAGTCCCAATCTGATGCTTTTGTTTTATAAAGGTTTATAATACTTTGTCCAGCCTCTTCTGTCAGTTTGTAATACTGTGGTGGCTTGTGTGTTGCTGTGATGCTATAACTAAGTCACAAGTATTTTAAATACTAGCAGGATCACTCACAGTAGACGGGTTCCAGATGAACTTCCAGACTAAGACAGACTAGGAAGATGGGAAGGTAAACTACTTCCGAATGTTTAGCCAATGAAAATCTTAACAACAGGAAATGCTGTCAGATAACACCAGAATATTGAGTGTTGAAACATTGTGACTAGCACCAGAATACTGTCAGATAGAGTGCCAGAAGATGAGTCCTTCAGGTGGGAGAATACTCAAAATATGACTGGAGAAAGCTGCCTCCTATAATTAAGAGTTGACTGTGATGAGGAAAATAGAGAAAAGCTTTTGGGATCTTCATATAATGATGGAGCACAACTCAAAATGAAGATAAAAAGTTGCATACATCCATTAATAATCAGAACAAGGAATGTATGAAGTATGAATCTAGGAAAATTGGAAGTTGTCAAAAATGAAATCAAACACATAAATATCAATACCCCATGGATTAGTGAGCTGAGATAGCCTGGTATAGGCCATTTTGAATCTGACAATCATATGGTTTACTATGCTGGAAATGACAAACTGAAGAGGAATGGCATCACATTCATCATCAAAAGGAATATGTCAAGCTCTATCTTGAAGTGCAATGCTGTCTGTGCTAGGATAATATCAATATGCCTACAAGGAAGACCAGTTAATACCAGGATTATTCAATTCATGAACGAATCAATAACACTAATGATGATGAAATTGAAGAATTCTACCAATTTCTTAAGTTTGAAATTGATAAAACATGCAATCAAGATGTATTGATAATTATTGGCAACTGGAATGCAAAGGTTGGAAACAAATAAGAAGGATCCACTGGAAAATATGGCCTTGGTGATATAAATGATGTTGGAAATCTTATGATAGAATTTTGCAAGACCAATAACTTGTTCAGCGCAAATACCATTTTTAAACATGAAAGATGACTGTGCACATGGAACTCACCAAATGAAATGCACATAAATTAAATTGACTACGTCTCTGGAAAGAGATGGTGGAAAATCTCTATATGATCAGTCAAAATAAGACCAAGGGTAGACTGTGGAAGAGACAATCAATTGCTCAGGCTAAAGTGAAGAAAATTAAAACAAGTTCACAAGAAGCAAAACATGACCTTGAATATATTGCACCTGAATTTAGAGATCATGTGAAGATCAGAGTTGATGAATTAGACACTAATGATCAAAGACCCAAAGGATTGTGGGATGACATCAAGAACATCATACAGAAAGAAAGCAAGGTCACTAAGAAAACAAGAAAGAAGAAAAAGACTAAATGTCAGAAGAGACTCTGAAACTTGCTCTTCAGCGTAGAGTTGCTAAAACAAATGGGAGAAATAAAGAGGTAAAAGGACTGAACAAAAAGTTTCAAAGGATAGCTCAAGAAGATGATTCAAACAGTATAATCAAATGTACAAAACCTGTAGTTAGAAAACCAAAAGGGAAGGATATACTCAACATTTCTGGAGAGGTGTCTAAAGCATTGTGCAAAGATCAATTGGCTCAAATAGCTGAGTAAAATTTTGCTAAAGATAATTAAAATATGTCTGCAACAAAACATTAACAGGGAACTTCCAGAGGGTCTAGGCACTGAAGAAAAACCTCAATTCTTGACTTGCAATACGGATTCTTGACTTGCAATACAGATTCTATAGGAAAAATACTAAATGATGCTAAAAGCACCAAAAGAAGATGGAAGGAATTCACAGATTCACTATATCAAAAATAAATAGTCAATTTTCAACTGTTTCAGGAGGTAGCATATGATCAACAGTCAATGGTACTGAAAGAAGAAATTCAAGGTGCACTGAAGTCATTGGCAAAGAACAAGATTGTGGCAGCAGATGGACTACAAATTGAAAGTTTTCAACAAACTGATATGGCACTGGAAGTACTCACTCATCTATGCCAAGAAATTTGGAAGACAGCTACCTAGCCTACTAACTGGAAGACATCCATATTTGTGCCCATTCCAAAAACAGATAACCCAATGGAATGCTGAAATCATTGGACAATATGGTTAATATCATACAAGTAAAATTTTGCTAAAGATAATTAAAATACATCTGCAACAGTACATTAACAGGGACCTTGCAGAGGCTCAAGCCAGATTCAGATGAGGATATGGAACAAGGAAAATCATTGCTTTTGTCAAATGGATCTTTGCAGAAGGCAGAGAATACCAGAAAAGTATTTACCTGTGCTTTATTCACTATGCAAAAACATGCAACTCTATGGATCATGACAAGCTGTGGAACACTTAATTATGCTCAGGAGAAACCTGTACATAGGCCAAGAGACAATCATTCCAACAAGGGGACACTGAATGGTTTACAATCAGGAAAGGTGTGTGTTATGCTTATTTAATCTGTATGCTGAGCAAATAATCCAAGAAACTGGATTATATGAAGAAGAATGTTCTATCAGGATTGGAGGAATAATCATTAACTATCTGTGATGTGCAGATGATACAACCTTGCTTACGGAAAGCAAAGAAGACTTAAAATACTTACTGATAAAGATCAAGGACCACAGCCTTTGGTATGAATTGCATCTCAGCATTGTTGTTGTTGTTGATAGGTGCCATTGAGTCGGTACCAACTCATTGTGACCCTATATACAACAGAACAAAACACTGCCTTGTGCTGTGCCAACCTCACAATTGTTGGACAAGAATATTGAAAGTGCCATGGGCTGCCAAAAGAACAAACAGATCTGTGATGGAAGAATTGCAGACAGAGTGCTCCTTGGAGGCAAAGATGACCAAACTTCGTATCTCATACTTCAGAATTATTGTCAGACGGGACCAGTCACTGGAGAAGGGTATCATGTTTGGTACCAATAATAGCATCAAAATAAATGGAGAAAAGATTAAAGTTGTCAAAGACTTAACTTTGCTACGATCAAACATCAACACTTATGGAAGCAGCTGTCAATATATTAAACGACATATTTTGCATTAAGCAAACCAGCAGCACAAGACATCTTTAAAGTGTTCAAGGGTGAAGATGTCAGTTTAAGGACTAAGAGGCACCTGACCCAAGCCATGGGTATTTTCTGTACCCTCATATGCATGTGAAAACAGGACAGTGAATAAGAAAGACTATAGATGAATTTATGCATTTGTGTTGGAGAAAAATGTTAATGTACTATGGACTGCCAGAATAACAAATAAGTCTGTGTGGGAAGAAGTACAGCCAGAATGCTTCTTAGAAGCCAGCATGGCCAGACTTCAACTAAGGGACCAGTTCCTGAAAAAGGACATCATGCTTGGTAAAGTGGAGAGTCATCAAAAATGAGGAAGGCCTCCAACTTGGTGCATTGGCACAATGGCAGCAGCAATGCACTCAATCGTAACATCAGTTGTGAGTTTGGCATAGGAACAGTCAGTGTTTCATTCTGTTTTCTGTAAGTTTGCTATGAGTTGGAACCAACTGGATGGCATCTAGCAATAATAATAATGATTTTATAGCAAAATTTTTTTGAATAACCCTGTGTTGTTGTTTTCCTTCAGTTTCTGTGACAAAGTAGCACAACCAGGAGCCTTACAGAAAGTTATTTTTTTTACAGTTCTGAAGGTTTAAAATTCAAAGTCAGGTGTTAGCAGGGCAATGTTTCTTTGAAGGCTGTAGAAAAGAAATCCTGCCACATTCCTCCCCTAGCTTCTGGTGGGTCCAGATAGTCTTTGGCTTGTGGGAGCAAAAGTTCAGTCTCTGTCTTCATCTTTCTTATATCCTTGTGTGTCTCTTGTCCTCTCTTTTTAAGGACACTAGTTAGGTTGGTTTGAGGTCCATGTTATTCTAATATGACCTCATATTAGCTAAGTGCATCTACAAAGATGTTATTTCCAAATAAAGTCACATTCATAGCTACCAAGTCTCAGGAGTTGAATATATCTTTTTGTGAGGGACACAAATCAATATATAACATATACAAAACAAAGCTATAGGACCAATATGTTAGAAAGGTTGTTTATTGTATGTGGTATTGAGAAATGGGCACAAAGGAAGTAAAGAAGTAAAATACTATGTAACAAAAGTGATGCTTGGGATAGAAATATGATGGTAGATGCCATAAACAGACTTAGAATTCAATCTTTTGCATCTGTTATCAAGAAAGAAATAGGAAAATAAAGCTAAACCTTTAATAGCTGTATTCATAGCCTCTGTGTTAATGGCAGCGAAATGGTTAAGGCTGGGCTGCACTGTTAACCGAGCCACAAGATAAATGAGGGGAGGAAACAGCACCATTGGTTCTCTGGGTGTCCATCTTTCTTGCAGTAGAGCAAACAAGACAGCAGCACATTGATTTACAGTAAAAGGGTCTATCTTTGAAACCAGAAGGGTTGGAAACTTAATTTTTTTTAGTGAGAGCAAATCACTCCTTTAAGAAAGTCATTGAACCTCTGAAGAGGAGGCTTTGAAAAATAAGTTGATGACATAGGTGGTGCTTTATGTGTCTCCTCAGAAAGCATCATAATTTTCAGCTCATAGTAGCCAGTTTTCCTCCCTTACCTGCTTCAACAGCAACACAGGTGATTATAGATTTTTCTAGGGACAATCCTGAAATGGGGAGAGCTAATGATACCCTATGCTACTACTCTGAATTTCCTTAAGGCATAATGAATAATACATAGCATCATTATTACACCCTAGAAACAGAAAGGAGGAAGGAGTTGCTCATGGAGAGATAAAAGTAGGGACTTTAGACCAAATTCCAGAGGTGAGTGACATTTAGGAAAATGAAGGATATTATTTCCTGCAAACGATTCTTGTTTGCTGGCAAGATGCCAATTTAGGATCTATGTAATACAGTAACGACTTTGCCACTTAAAACTCCAAAAAGGAATAACCTGTCTAGGACATCTTCAGCTGTTCTCAGTTAGTTTGTTTTGTGTGGATATCTGAATTTTGCTTTAATTATAAAATCTATCTGGGGGAAAATATCTTAGCTGTTAGCTCCTCTCTATAAAGTTTTCAAGGAAACAAATTTAAAAGGGTGGGGATGGGGGAACATGATAAATTTTGAAAAGATTTCCAAAGTTCCTTTTTTAGAAATCTGAAATGACATTATCAATCTCACTGATAAAGGCATTGTATTTATTCCATCAGGAAAGAGGTGAATATTTTTCTACTTATCTAAGAAATTCCATGAAATTGAAAACATAACTTTAAGGAATACAAAATTCGTCATGGATGTATTCTCCAGAGCATAGATTCAATGTACTGGGAATAATAACACACAGCTATTTGAGTTATTTCATCTCTAATATTTTTGTTATTCAACTCAGCTCAGAGTCATTAAGGGACTACTATTTGCTAAGCATTTTACTAGATACATCACATGATACAAAATATAAATAGTATCTGACTCCTGTCCTCCAAGAATTTAAATATCAACTCTGAAAGAAATGCATGTATAACTAGCCATAATAAAATGTATAGTGTGAAAAATAAAGCAATGGAAAAAATTAAAAGGCAATATAAGTTGGGAGAAAAGGGAGAAATTCATTTCTGACAGGACATCTTGAACTATGCCATGGAAAAAGTGTCATTAGAGCGGGACACTGGAGTATCTATAGAGTAGGCAGGAAGGGAATACAAATACAGTCATTCCCAGCAGTGGTAATATGTACAGAGGGAGGAATATAGATTATACAACTGTGAAATCACGAATGTGCTAGATTATTAAAAGCAAGTGATTTCTCAGCTGGTGGTTGTCTGAGACCTGGTTGTGGAAGGCTTGAATTTGATAAACAAACAAGCTTGTTTACTTTACAGGCAATGATCAGCCTCCTATACCTTGATGAGCAGGGAAGTAACAGGATTGACTATTACTTGGGTAAAATAGTGAAGGATGACTTACAGGGGAGAGATTAGAGTCAAGGTAATAAGTTAGAAAATTTCATAAAATTCCAAGTAAATAGTTGTGGGATTAGAAAGGAGCAATTGCTTACAAGGACCATCATAGATATAATTCAAACAAGGATATATTATAAAACGTATTGACATGCTTTCTTCTCCTATGTTTACTTTTCTGTGACCTTCTCCCTATTCAGCCAGAGGCAGATATATGACTCAGGGATAATTAGGATTGTAATGGCAGAAATGAAAAGAGAAAGAAAAAGGAGATGTTGAGCCTTTAATCATTGGAAGAGAATGTTGACAATATTCAGAAAGACTAAATGTTGCTGAGCAAGAACTGGAAAACTTAATGTTCTCATGCTTCCATGAACATATCAAGATCCAGACCTAGTGAGCTTGAATATTGAGGTATAAATCACAAGTAGGGAAAATGAGTCTGTAGTGATTGGGTAGAAGAAACATAGCTAACAATAATAATGAGAGAAATGGAATCATAGCTAAACTTGTTTTTCTGGATAATATTCTAGGTACATTACATGGATTGTCTCATAATCCTAACACCATTTTATGATACAGATGGTTTATTATTCCAGCTTGATGGAAGAGGAAACTGAATTAGAGATTAAGGCATTTTGCAAGGTCACACACATATAAATTGAGGAGCTTGAATGTTGTCCTGACAGTCTGGTTTCAGACACTAGTCTCAATCCACTATGCCTTCCTGCATCTAGAAGGACTTAGTTCCTAGTGTCAAGGGAGAACAATGTTTTGAAATGAAAAGAAAGAGAGATGAGGAATTAACCACTCTATCAGCTTCTGAGTTAAAGCTTGAGGAGGTTGGTAGAAAATCTGAATTCCCAAGGGACAGAGCTAAAAGTAGAGTGTTTTTTTACTTCCCCACTGGTTTGATAATCTGAACAGAGGTCATCTCACATAATACCTGTTATAAATAGTTGGTGTGTTTCAGCCCAGAGAGGACAGGGCATCACTCCTTTAACTCTCATGTATGTGAGAGGGTTCTAGAATTTCTCAATAGAAGATTGCTGTTGTTGTTAAGCCCATGCAATAGGTTCTGATTCATAGCAGCCTTGTATAGGGTTTCCCAGGCTTTACATCTTGGCAGGATCAGAAAGCCTTATCTTTTTCCCATGGAGTTGATGGTGGACCCAAATTGATGACCTTGTAATTCGCAGTACACAGTTTATCATATATCACTGCTACACCCCCCAGTGAAGGTTATTATTGCTGTTAAGTGCTGTTGAGTTGGTTCTGATTCTTAGTGCACTGTCTATATAGGGTCTCTGAGGAGCTGCTGGTGGGTTTAAACCACTGACTAGTGCTTTATCCTATAGCACCACACCAGCTTTTAACAAAATTAAGAGCCAGTGAATTGGATAGGCCATGTGTAAGTTATCTGATGGATACAGTAAGCTGGTAGCAACAATTGCAAGGTACAGCGACTAAATCGGGGATTGAATGGAATGCATGACTAAGCAGTCAGAGGATTTAGAGCACCAGCAAGAGCTGAGAATGAGGGCTGAAGTGAAACAAAGTCAAGCGGCTCAAGTATGGCTGAGGGCTCCCAACATGCCATGTAATTCATGGGGTCCACCATCCACAGATTCCAACAGGAGCCATCAGGATGCCCAGTGACCAGACCAAACAGAGGACTCTACCACCAGAGCTGGTATAGACCCAAGGGCAACACAAAGTAGATGCAGTCAGATACCATTTCTATTATACCAAGATGCTTCTTATGAAAGAAAGAGGCGAATGACATCTAGAAAGGCTGACCACTTTTACAAAACAGACAACTGTGAACTTAGAAAAACTGCTTTAAACAGGTAGGGATTGGTGTTGTTAGGTGCCGCTGAGTTGGTAACAACTCATAGCAACCTCAGGCAGAACTGAAAGAAACACTGCCCGGTCCTGTGGCAACCTCACAGCGTTTGCTACATTTGAGCATATTGCTGCTGCCACTGTGCCAATCCATTTTGTTGGAAATCTTCTTTTTTGCTAACCCTCCACTATACCAAGCATGAAGTACTTCTCCAGGAAATAGCTGCTCCTAACAATATGTCCAAAATATAAGAGATGAAGTCTGGCCATTCTGGCTTCTAAGGAGCACTCTGACTGTACTTCTTCCAACAGAGATTTGCTTTTTCATGTGGTGGTCAATTGTATTTTAATATTTTCCTCCATCAATTCTTTTACTGTCTTCCTTATCAGTTGTGCAACTTTAACATACATATGAGGCTATTGAAAATACCATGGCTTAGATCAGACACACCTTTGTCCTCAAACTGACATATTTGCTCTTGAACATTTTAAAGAGTACTTATGCAGCAGATTTGCCTGATGCAATATGTCATTGGATTTCTTGACTGCTACTTCCATGAGTGTTGATGGCTGATCTGAGCAAAATGAAGTCTTTGACAACTTCAATCTTGTCTCCATTAATCATGATGTTATTGATTGGTCCAGCAGTGAGGATTTTTTATTTTCTTTACATTGAACTGCAACTCATTTCAAAGGCTGTGGTCTTTGATCTTCATCAGTAGATATTTTAAGTTATCTTTGCTTTTAGCAAGCAAGGTTATATCATCTGCATTTTGAAGCTTGCTAATGAGTCTTCCTACAAACCTAATGTCATATAATCCAGTTTTTCAAATTATTTGCTCAAAATAATTACGATGAAAGAATACAACCCTAGCATATACCTTTCCTAATTTTAAGCCATTCAGTATTCCCTTGTTCTGTTTGAACGACTGCCTCTTAGTCTATGTATAGGTTCCTCATGAGCATAGTTAAGTGTTCTGGAATACTCATCTCCACAATGTTGTCCATAGTTTGTCATGATCCACACTATCTGAAGCCTTTGCATAGTCAATATAGCATAGGTAAACATATTTCTGGCATCTCTACTTTCAGCCAAGATTATCTGATGTCAGCAATCTTCACATCCTCTTCTGAGTCTGGCTTGAACTTCTGGCAGTACCCTGTCAATGTATTGTTGTAGCCATTTTTAATTATCTTTGGCAAAATTTAACTTGAACACTATATTATTGATATTTCCACATTACTATGAATCATCTCTCTTAGGAATGGGCACAGATAAGGATCTCTTCCTGTCAGTTGGCCATGTAGCTGTCCTCCAAATTTCTTAGCATAGATGAGTGAGTACCTCCAGTGCTGCATTACTGGATTAAAGGGATTAAATACCTTTAACTAGCAATTTTAGGTATTTCAAGCATCACCCTCTCACCTCCCACCATTACCAGAATTACTAAATTGTGGTTCAAGAGCAAGATTAGAACTATATAGAAAATAAAAGTACATGTTCATTGCACACTATCAATCCTCTGGATAAGAAATCATATTTACTACTGATTAGATGAGAGGGAAAAATAAAACAAGAGTAGAAGCTATAGCAGCATCCAGACTTTTGAACCTGGGTAACAGGAAGCATAAGGAAACCAATAATTGTGTTCCAGAACATGGCAAAGGGTAAAATGAGGAGAAAATGGAAATGATACAATCTGTTTAGGGCATGTTGATGGTAAAGTTCAACCTAACATCTGTGTGTTCCAGGAGGCAACTGCAGCCAGTAGCCTGGCTGGTGGTCTCTATTGGGAAGTCATTCCCATCAAATTGACAATTAAGGCTGGAAATGAATAAGAACAGTAGAATAAGGAGGAAAGTAAAAAGAGGGATGAGACACTATCCATAAAATAAACCTTTATGAAGTAGGGGAATAATGAGAAGCTGAAAAGGACTGAGAAGAATTAGTTAGTGGTAGGAATTGGAGCAATGCAAGAGTGGAGTTTGGAAAGCATCAAGGAGAAGAAAGCTTTGAGTAACAAGAGGTAGTTAACTGGGCTAAATGCTACAAAATACCTTAAAAGTGAAAAAGCCTGGGAAAGTCCACAGAGCATACTCCATATAGGTCAATGGTAAAACTTGATTCTCGTTTAACTTCAACACTGCCAGATGCTGCCTTAGTCATTCTTCATTTAATGATAATATTCCACAGGCACCCAGATCCATCAAAACACTTTATCTAAATCTGCTTTGTCCTCTGGTTTACTATATGAGAGATAGATTATAATTCAGGTTTCAACTAGATTATGAACATGTTAGGAAATTAAATGAACGTTTTTAAGTAAGTGCTGCTCCAATGCCCAAAATAATGGTCTTGGGATCTGTCCTAGTTAACAAAGCTTACCAAGTGCTTAATTATTGGACAGTGAAAAGTACTTGCAATGAAACATTTCCCTGAGCTAGAATCTCCTCCCTGGCAATGCATTATCTACAAAGGTATCAATTCATTACCTGTAACCACTAAGTGGGTTTCTTTTTTCCAGCGTTAGCCAAATAATGTCTAAATTTACAATTGCTGTAATGAGTCACTATGCTTTGTACTCAGAATTTAGAGCTGCCTTCATATAATATTTAGAAATTAGTTTGCTAGGTAGCATTGTGAATTAGAATTTAGAATCTCCAATGAAGATATGGGCTGAGTCTGACCACATTCCATAGACACCCATTGACCTGGAGATGAGAGAGAGCAGAGTAAGAGGTTGGTCCGAAGTATGGTGAAAGCTGATCACTCCTGAGCCCATGAACAAGGACATAGCCATGAAGGTGAGTGGACTATCCAGCTGATATGAAGTGAGGGGGATGCACAAGAACACCCAAACTTGCAGATAGTACCCATGTGACCTAGCTTCAATGGCTTGAAGTTCACAACTCTAATGAAAGAAGATAAAATTTTTTGGTAAAGGAAACAAGTGTAAATTGCTACAATTTGATAAACTTGACCTATACTCTGGTAGCATAGTGGTTACGAATTGGGCTGCGAACCTTAAGGTCAGCAGTTCGAAACTACCAGCCGCTCCACGGGAGAAAGATGAGGCTTTCTACTCCCGTAAAGATTTACACCCTCGGAATCCCTGTACAGAGTTGATATGGGTCGGAACCGACTCTATGGCACTTAACAACAACATACTTAATGGATGTAGTAGCTCAAAATACCAACTGAGAAGGAAAGAAGTCTTCTTCATACTATCCCCTCTGCGTGTAGGGGTGATAGGGACGGGCAACTTAGATATTAGCTAACTAAAATGGAGCACTATAAAGGTATGAAGCGACCAGCTTACAAATTTTTAAGAGGGAATTTAGTTTCAGAGTGTGGGGGTAAAGTAGAATCCCCACTGAATGGTTTTCATCTTGTCTAGACAGTTCTGATGAAGGAGATGGGGATAAGATTCTTATGATTCAATAGTGAGTAGTTGTCATCATGACTAATTGCGATTGTCACAACTGTAAAGGTGGAAGTTTTGTAACATAAAGGAGGGAGTAGTTAATCTTACATTCCAGGAACAGAGAATTCTAGGACCATCAAGGGAGAAGAGCCTGAGCAGAATGTGGGACCCTATTCAGAGAAGCAGCGACACCAGAGATGGAGGCAGAGATGAGGACATGGAGAGATGACTCCAGACTCACGAAAAGAGAAAGACTGAGTACTGGCGGCCAGGAGACAGGCTTGCAGAATGTGCCCTTTGGTTGTTTAAATGATTATATATTCCAGAATGTTTTGGTGTGCAACCCCCCACTCCCCACCCCCTGCAACAAAACAAAACAAAAAAGGAGGGGAATAGAAGCAAAGAAACAAATACAGTTAAATAATGATGCACTAAGGGGATTGTAATCATTGCAATGAAAGAATGAGTGCAAACCTGATGTTCTCCCATGTAAACTATCACTCAACTCACAATAAAAACTTAAAAACAAAACAAGGCATTGCTTTTTCTAATTTTTAACATGAACATGAAAAAATTAAGCATAAATATGATTATGTTCTAAGTTAAAATGACAGGGGGGAGCTATACGGTTTATAAGAATCTTGTTTTTAATTATTTTGTATTTACTTAAAATGACTATGAACATGTTAATTAATGAAAGGCTTTAAAATGAGAATCCTAAAAACTTTACAGACTGTCTAAACAACTTAAAGATTTCTTAGTTTCCCTTGATGAAGTAGCCTAATAAATGTCTACTGAATGCTTCGTTTTTATTTTATTCTTTTAGAAGAATCCAGTTCTGAGAGAAAGGATGTCTGACAAATAATGATAAATCCAATGGATTATTAAGCAGCAAATGACCAAGCTTATCATGTGCCTAATTGTAGTTTTCATTAAAAATGATAAATAATAATAATAATTAGAAGAAGAAGAAATAACATTTATCCAGCCCTTATTTTTCACTAAGACTCTAGCTGTTGGTCATGAAAAATTCATTAAATATTTAAAATAATGCTCTGAAATAATAATCTATAATGATTATTCTTTTTCTAAAAATCTATTTTATACGTGGTGGTTTGGTGGTGGTGGTTATGTGCCACATCTAATCAAATTATCTGTCCTGATGTTGCACTGTAGGATAAGATTCAAAACCATCAGCTGCTCCTCAGAAACCATATACAGGGTCAGTACGAGTCAGAACCAACTTAACAGTAGATATTATATAATTATCTATGTTTAATAATTATTTAAATAGATAATTATCTATTCTAATATATTCTATAAAGACCTCTGTTGATGTAGTGGATTGTGTATTGGGCTTCTAACCACAGTATCAGCAGTTTGAATCCACTTGCCACTCCTAGGGAGAAAAAGGAGGCATTCTGTTCCTGTACAGATTTATAGCCTCAGAAACCCTACAAAGGATCTCTGTGAGTCATAATCAACCTGACGGCAATGAGGATTTTTTGATCTGGGAATAGATACTTTGATTGCCACTCCTATACAGGCTGGGGAAATAAATCCCATGTGTTTAAGCAAGTTTCTTAAAGTTATGATACTTTGGGTTTTCTCATTATGGTTCCTGTAGCTCCCATTTCTTTATGTAACCCATCTCTTAATATTCTGAAAAAAGGAAGCATGGGAAAAGTGGTTTAGATAAATGCATGGGTGGGAAAACACAGCTGTTCTTCTAACCCCAACCCAATGTAAACCACATCTTCATTATTTTTCAGCCCCTAGTATCTTTCTACCTCGCCTGTAGATCTGTTAGGTTTTAGAAGCAAGTAAGTTGCATGTCACATTTTAAAACTAACCTAAGAAGAAAGTTTGTGGTTGGGAATCTAGATTGGCAGTCAAAAATTTGGAGTGACTTCCAGATTAGCTAGACAATGTCTTGATCTTATTTTACTAAATGAGGTGAGTATAAAGAAGAAATCTGCTCTGCAATATTTTTGTTAAAACAGAAAGCAACATCAATACTAGTTCTTTCAATAATTGTAAATTGGATTTGACCATTTTTAAATACAATACAGGGAGCGTGGTGGCTATATAGGATAAACACTGGGCTGAGAACCACAAGGGCGGCGGTTCAAGCCTACCAGCCACTCCACAGGAGAAATATTTCTGTTCCCACAAATATTTATAGCCTCACAGGGCTGGCCCATATAGAAAGTGGCATCTCCCAGAAGGGCCAGAGGTGATACAATTTCCTCCCGCCCCAAGTCTCCCCACCTTGGCTTGAGACCCAAATAAAAATCATCCGGGTGCAGCTCACCCATGCATAGACAGTGTGAGGAATTCTGGAGGGTGTAAGAAAGGCTGCGGTGGCTTCTTGACGTCACTCATCATCCCCCAACTGTCGCTGCAGCTAAGCCCCCTGCCCCCACTCCTAGCTAGCAGTGGGATCTCACAAAGGGGGCGTTCATATACCAGTCCCACGGCTTTTGGACTATCATAGTCTCTCCTGGGCTCACATTTTTTAGAAACTGCTCTAACAAGGATAAAGAAAAGCGAGTATTTTGGGATTCTTTCCTGCGGAGACTGCAGGTAACTCCTGTGACTGCAGAGTTTAGAGAGCGGAACCAGGGCCGGCCCACTTGGGCAGCTGCTTCTCCCAGAAGGGCCAGAGGCAATATAACTTCCTCCCGCCCCAAGTCTTCCCTCCCTGGTATTAGATCCCAATAAAAATCAGCCGTTACAGTGCACCCACACACGTAGAGTTCTTGTTGATTACACATCCCTCCTGGAGGTGGGAACTTATCCTCCCTATGTCCCATGAGAAGAAATAGCTAAGCTACAACATAATACTCTACCACTTAGATGAGACCCAACAACATTTGCTACAATATAGAGACGAAAAGGGAAGACCATCTCCTGACCACATTAATA
>NW_006408523.1:45565211-45570477 GCF_000296735.1 Chrysochloris asiatica
ATGATGTTCTTGATGTCATCCCACAACTCTTCTGGTCTTTGGTCTTTAGTGTTTAATGTATCAAATCTGTTCTTCAGATTATCTCTAAATTCAGGTGGGATATATTCAAAGTTATATTTTGGCTCTTATGGACTTATTTTCATTTTCTTCAGCTTCAGTTTGAATTTGCATATGAGTAATTGATGATCTGTTCCACAATCTGCCCCTGGTCTTGTTTTGACTGATGATATAGAGCTTTTCCATCCTCTTTCTGAAGATGTAATCAATTTGATATCTATGTATTCTTTCTGGTAAGGTCCTTGTGTAGAGTTGTCTCTTATGCTGTCTAAAGAAGGTATTAGAAATAAACAAATCATTGATTTTGCAGAATTCTATCATGAGTTCTCCAGCAACATTTCTATCACCATGGCCATGTTTTCCAACTACTGATCCTTCCTCCTTGCTCTCAATCTTTGCATTCAGATCACCAGTAATGATCAATACATCTTGATTGTTTGATCCATTTCAGATTGAAGAAGTTGGTAGAATTCTTCTATTTCATCCTCACTGGCTTTAGTGGTTGGTGCGTAAATTTGAATAATAGTGGTATCACCTGGGCTTCCCTGTAGATGCATGGATATTATCCTATCACAGACAACATTGTACCTCATGACTAATCTGGATATGTTCTTTTTGACAATGAATGCAAAACTATTCCTCTTCAATTTGTCATTTCCAGCATAGTAAACCATGGAGTCATCAGATTCAATACCAGTCCATTTCAGCTCACTAATGCCTAAGATATTGATGTTTATGTATTCCATTTCATTTTTTGACAACTTCCAATTGTCCCAGATTCATACTTCGTACATTCCATGTTTCAATTTTCAGTGGAGGTTTACAGCTGTTTCTCTTCATTTTGAGTTGTACCCCATCAGCAAACGAAGGTCCCATGGGTTTTTCTCCCACGGGCTTTACTCCATCATGTCGTCACAGTCAACTCTACTTTGACGAGGCAACTCTTCCCCAGTCACATTTTGAGTGTCTTCCAACCTGAGGGGCACATTTTCCAACACTA
Source organism: Chrysochloris asiatica (assembly GCF_000296735.1). Taxonomy (NCBI): domain Eukaryota; kingdom Metazoa; phylum Chordata; class Mammalia; order Afrosoricida; family Chrysochloridae; genus Chrysochloris; species Chrysochloris asiatica. Next base: position 45,566,269 of record NW_006408523.1, read on the forward strand.
TATCTAACAGTGTTTCTCTGCTATTCATAAGGTTTTCAGTTAACTATATTAGTTAGGGTTAGTTGTTCAAGTTACTCTCACTTACCTGGTTGATAATTGCTATCCTGGTTGTTTAGGGGGACCTCAGTTTATATGACTTGTTTTTCTCTTTGTAGTCTATCATATTCCAGCAGGCTAGCCCAGGCATCTTCAAACTGCAGTCTCAGGGTTCCAAACAGGAGCAAGAGAACTAGTGCTAATGCAAGATTACTGTTCAAGCCTCTGTTTATATCAAGTTTACTAATGTGTCACAGGCCAAAGCAAATCATAAAGTCAGTAGGGTGAGGCACTACAAAAGATATGGGTAATTGGTTCTGGCTCATAGAGATCCTTTGGACTGAATAGAACTGCCCCATAGGGTTTCTAATGACATAATCTTTATGATGCGGCACTGTAGGATAAGCACTGGACTACTAACCACAAGGTTAGCAGTTCAAACCCACCAACCACTCATTGGAAACTCTATACAGGGTCGTTATGAGTTGGAACCTACTGAATGGCACTTAGCAACAACGGTCTTTATGGTAGGAGGTGGCCATGTCTTTTTCCTGCCAAGTGGTTGGTAGGTTCCAACCTTCCACCTTTCAATTAGCACTTGAGTGCTTTAACCACTGTGCTTTCAAAATGAAAACAAACCCTTTGTCTACTGAATCGATTACAACTCATAATGATCCTACATAGGGTCTCCAAGAATGTAAGTCTTTATAGGAGTAGGCAGCCTCAGGTAGGTGCGAACCACTGATCTTTCAGTTAGCAACCTAGAGCTAATCCTATAAGGCCACTAGAATGCCTTAAATATATGAATGTTGTTGTTTTTAAGTGTCATGGAGTCAGCTCCAACTCATAGTGATCCTGTATAGGGTTTCTGAGGAGCTCCTTATGGGTTTTCAGTTAGTAGTCCAGTACTTTTCCTATAGAACCACACCAGGAACACAAACATGAATAGAGAATGTGAAATCACTTGCTATTTTTTTTTTTTGCAGACTACCAAAATCCCTAATTATAAGATTTCTTTGAAACCCATGGTACAAAAGCAGTCTGTAAGGCTACCTTTTCATATAACACTTCATTTATTTAATCCATTTCATTTGTCATGAAGATGTCTTACTTTATTAATCCTAATTTGTTTCCATTAAATAATATTGTCCTGAGGTTGCAATATTTATGTGTATTGTTCTATTTGTATATGTCATTTCAAAGACCTACAATTTATTTCTTTTGAAAAGGAAAACAATTTAATAGTTATTTTTCTATCTTGGTACAGGAATAGCAAAATAAACAGTACCTGATTTTGTTGCTTTAGACTACTGTCATTCTTGGTATTGTTTAGAGAATGGTACTTTTGTGCTGTAGACAGCAATTTTGCTCAAGCCAAGTCCTCCTGTCCTTGACTGCCTCACACTAGCACTTTCTTTGTGCTACAGTTGTTCCTCAGTGCTTTACTGTGAGCTTACATTGCTTCAAGCTAGGATTCAGACAAGCGTTCAAGCACATCCTCCAGTGCACATGATCAGCTAATGTCTGTTAGTGTAATTGAAGCTACTTTTCAGTGCATTCTATTCTTGTGTCACCCATAAACCTAACATGTCAAAGTCCAATATTTGAGAATCTGGTTGATGAAAATTGCCAGCCTATTGTTATGAAGAAGAATTTGTAAGTGGCACAAACAGAACTTACCCAAATAACTAAATAGGCATCTCTAAGTGCCCTAGTCAAGTAATAAGAACGGACATTTCTATGCTGCACAGCTGAAGTATTATAAAGCATCAAGTTGTAAACGAAAGTCGCCTGTTCCTGTTTCCTCAGAGACACAGTGACATGTATTTCACAAACAATTTTAGAAATAAAAATTTCCAGCATTTTGGGCATCATGTAATTTCCCATAGTACAACTAGCAAGCATAGTCTTAAGTAAAAAAAAAAATTTAAAGCACAACTGGGCTTCTTTGTGGAATATTGCTGCATTATTTATAGTCTCTGAAACAGTGATGACTTCCTGTTTCTTGTTAGTTTATTTTAATTGTGAAGCATTTCACTCTGAGCATGACCCAAATTCCTGTTGCACGAGTTGATGTGACTCTCATTGCAAGCTTTTGCAACCATTGTCTGGTCTATGCACCACCAAGATGTTTTAAACCACAAGAGGTCAATCGGAGGAACTGGTCACAATTACAATAATAGGGAAACTACTTCTGAACTTGTACACGCATGAAGAGAATTGTCAAGGTAAATCGAACATTCATGCTGTAGTCACCAGAGCTAAGATCCCTCTACTTCACCTCTGTGGTTTTAAGTGCTGGATCTTTCATTGAAGGCAGATTTTTTTTTTTTTTTTTTATAACTTTACCTTTACTCAGGAAATATTATGTACCTTCGCATTTTATGCTGTTTCCACCAGGAAGACAGATATGAAGCACACTCTACCCAAGAACTTTTTTATTCCTTTTAGGGATTTCCAAACAGGTTAGCTTTGTTTTAAGTGTTTGATCAACAGCCCCTTCTAGTCTTCATCTCCTTTCATGTTTACCACACCACCAACAACTTCAGAATCTTCAATACCATGTATCCTAAGAGATTCACCAGATCTCAAAGCTAATACAACTCTTATGGCTGAAGGTTCCTGTTTCTAACTTCGCTATATCATTGTGAAGATTAGCTTCTCATGATTTGAACCTTGCTCTACCTATAAATGCCAAACTGAAATGACTTTCTGAGTCTTCAAGCTCTAAGATGTCTTTTTTTTTTTTTTTTTAATAGTTGGGCCCCCGTCTCTCCACACCCTTGACAGCATTTGCCGTTTTCTGTTTTTTGAACTTCATTATTAATGCTGGTGTAAGATGATATCTCATTGTTGGTTTGATTTGCATCTCTCTAATGATCATGCAGAGTTCTGGTGTGTCACTGTGGGTTAATGCGCCAGACTGCAAAGCCGTTTGAGCTGCAAGGCTGGCGGTTCAAGCTCACTAGCTGCTCCTTGGAAACCCTATACAGGGTCGCTATGGGTCAGAACCAACTCAGTGGCATTTCACAACAACCACAATGATCATGAGGAATCCTGGTGGGGCGCTGTGGGTTGTGGGTTAACACACCAGACAGTAAAGCCTTTTGAACTGCAAGGTAGGTGGTTCAAGCTCTCCAGCTGCTCCTTGGAAACACTATAAAGTGTCGTTTTGGATCACAGCCAACTTGATGGCATTTAACAACAACAAATGATAATGAACATTTCTTCATATGTTTTCTGACTGCCTGGATATCTTCCTCGGTGAAATGTCTGTTCATATCCTGTGCTCATTTGTAAATTGGATTGTTTGTCTTTTTCTTTTAAAGGTGTTACAGTTTCCTATAATTTTAGATATTGGTCGCTTGTCTGATATGTCATTGAAAAAAAATGTTTCCCAGTCTGCGGGCTCCTTTTCACTCTTTTGGCAAACCCTTTTGAGGTTCCTGTGTTCTATTTTGTCTTCTACTGTCTGTGTGGTTTTTGTAATGTTTGATTATATATTTATGCCATGTATTAGAGTCTCTACGTTTGTCCCTATTTTTTCATTGACCATATTTATAGTTACAAGTTTTTCATTTAGATCTTCAATTCATGTTGAGTTTGTCTTTGTATACAGTGTGAGATATGGATCTTATTTCATCCTTCTGGATATGGATTTCCAGTTATGTCAGCACCCATTGTTGAAAAGAATATCTTTTTAACATTTAATGTGTTTTTGCCTTTTGTCAAAGATCAGTTGGATTTATGTGGATGGATTTACTTCTGGGTTTTCAATTCTGTTCAATTGATCTATGTTTCTTTCTTTGTACCAGTACCAGACTATTTTGAACACTATGTCTGTGTAGTAAATTTTGAGGTTAGAGTGTGAGAGGCCTCCAACTTTGTCCTTTGTCTTAAGCAGTGCTTAGCTAATTTGAGGTCTCTATCCTTTCCATACCAGCCATTCCGCGGGAGATAGATGAGGCTTTCTGCTTCAGTAAAGATTACAGCCTCAGAAACCCTGTGCAGGGTCACTATGAGTCAGAACCGACTCCACGGTACTTAACAGCAACAACATCCTTTCCATATAAAGTTTGGGATCATTTTTCCATCTCTTTAAAGAATGATGTTGGAATCTGGATTGGGATTGTGTTATATCTATAGATTGCCTTGGTTGTATTGACATTTTCA
>NW_006408523.1:45570577-45571826 GCF_000296735.1 Chrysochloris asiatica
AGGCCTTTCTAGCAATTCTGTCTTAGTCTGGAAGCTCCCTAAAAGCTATCCACTGTAGATAACCATGGTGCTATTTGAAATAACGGTGATATACATTGTTAAATCTTCCAATCCAGGAGCTTGGTATATCTTCCTTTTTTTTTTTTTTTTTGGCATCTCTTTGGCTTCTTTTAATTGTATTTTGTAGTTTTCTTTGTATAGGTCTTTATTTTTCTGGTTAGATTTACTTCTAAATATTTCATCTAGCTCTAAGATACCTTATAAATTAAAGTGTCTTTTGTTCAGTAATCATATTTTATTGAATGACATTTCATGGACTTCCTTCTTCATTTCTTCATATCAAATAAGGTACACTTGGGTTCCCAAGGGCTTAGAAAAGTTTGAGGAAAAATACAGTTAAAAGATAATGAAACTTTTCCATGCACTTTTTGAAGCTCCCTGGTACATACTTCACTCTGCCCCATGTCTAGATTCTGTTCTGTTCTCATTCTTTATACATCATGTTCTTCACCCTTACTTCCTTTTCCTTTTATAACTTCTCATTAGCTCACCTATTTTCTTTTCTCCCCACTGACTTGTTTTGTTTCACATTTCTTACCTTCCTCTACTAACTATGCTATCTTTCCCTCCAATCCTCTTGCACGCACACCAACACTCTTTTCTTCCTATGAGGATATTAATAACCCTCACTTTTTATACATGTGTTTATGTGCATGTAGGAATGCAAGTGGGTGCAGACATGTGTGTTTGTGTGTGTGTTGGGACTGGATGGAGAGGGCAGTGAAAATGGTGCTGGTCACCGAAGAAGAAATCTATCAGATGATTTCATAAATTAGATTGTTTGGGAATTCCTACCCTAATTAATTGCTATGGATTAAACTGTATTACTCCACCAATTCCCTCCCCCAAAAGTTATATTGAAATCCTAACCCCTGCGCTGGTGAATATGACCTTGTTTGGAGAAATCAAATTTTCTTTGCAGATAGTATTTGTGGTGCTGTAGGATAAGCACTAGTCTGCTGATTTCAAGATTGGTGTTTCAAATCCACCAGCCACTCCTCAACCCTATTGAGGGTCGCTATGAGTGGGAAGTGACTTGGCAGTACTTAGCAATAACACAACATCAGTGCAGGGTAGATATTAATTATAAACTCTACTAAGTAGCATTTTATAAAAAAGAAAGACAAAAACTAAAAAAGAACCACAAACAGGAGGAGGAAAGTGAGTCAGGATCTTTGTACAAATCAAG
>NW_006408523.1:45572396-45574271 GCF_000296735.1 Chrysochloris asiatica
GGCAAGAAATCAAGCAATGTACTGCAGTAGGCACATATGCGGCACAAGATCTCTTTAAAGTGTTAAAGAGCAAAGATATCGATTTGAAGACTAAAGTGCAGTTGACCCAAGTTATGATATTTTCAATAACCTTATATGCATGTGAAAATTGGACAACGAATCAGGAAGACTGTAGAAGAATTTACGCATTTGAGTTATGATGTTGGAAAAGAATACTAGAGGTACCACAGACTGTCAGAAGAATAAGCAAATCTGTCTTGGAAGAAGTGTAGAAAGAATGCTCATTTGAAGCCAGCATGGCCAGACTTCATGTTTCATACTTTGGCCATGTTATCAGGAGGTACCAGTCCCTGGAGAAGGACATCATACTTGGTAAAGTTGAAGGTCAGTAAAAAAGAGGAAGTTCCCCGATTAGATGAATGGGCACATGGCAGCAGCAATGCGCTCAAGTATAACAGCAACTATGAGGATGGTTCAAGACCAAGCAGTGTTTGTTCTATTGTGCATGAGTAGGAACTGACTCAACAGCATCTAACAATAAGAAGTAATTAAGACAGGAGTGCGGTGGCTCTGTATGATAAGCACTGGACTGTAAACCAGAAGGTTGATGGTGAGCCCACCAGCCACTCAGTGGGAGAAAGATGAAGTTTTCTGCTCTTTAAAAGATGTGCAGCTTCAGAAACCTTATACAGGGTCACTATGAGTCAGAACCAACTTAATGACACTTAACCACAACAAGAATCTAAGACAATCATCCAATGGACATACGCCCTCAGGTAACGATGAAGTGGAAACTCTTTCAGTTTTAACTGAGAATCTTCAAACGTGTGTACTTGTCCTTCCAAGGATCTTAAACATAGAATATTCCAGATTATATAAAATGCATAATTCATTCACCTAATGATACTTATTTCCATATGGTAAATTTTATATTATCTTGCTCTCATTTTCTATTTTCTTTTTATTTTGGCAACAGAATTATCTATCTGATCTGTTACGTACATTTTCAATAAAGCTCTTCGAGATTGTTATAGTGATGAATATAGGAATCTGTGTATTTGTACACAGTCCTTGCTGATTTAATGAGCTCCATGAGTCCTGGTGTGGCACTGGGGGTTAATGTGCCAGACTGCAAAGCCGTTTGAACTACAAGGTCAGTGGTTCAAGCTCACCAGTTGCTCCTTGGAAACCCTACACAGGATCGCTATGGGTCAGAACCGACTCAACGGCACTTAACAACAACAATGACAAACCATGTTGTTGACAAGACAATAAAATATCCAGGATATAATTGGTCAAAATTATTTCCACTGAAGGGAGAACACTAATATGGATTCAGATATGCACATAGTATTAATTAGGTTTTTCAAAGGGTAAAAGTTTTCCAGAGAAGAAAAATGATGGTTAAAAAATAAATCATCTTTTTTAACTTACAGTGGAAATGGAGAGTATCTATACTTTGTTTTTTTACACCATTCAAAACAGACTTGGTGGAACTCAGTCGGGTAGTGCTGGGCACCTTCTCCAATTTCTTGGTCTTGTTCTACAAAAGCATATTAAGCTTTCTGAAGCATCAATCAGGAGATAGAATGGATTTTTCAGCTGTGAGGTATGCACACAGCTATCATATTACCTTTCCTATTTTCTATGTTTTTTTTCCTCTCCAACCTGCTACCTGCTGTTCTGTTTATTCCTTTCTTCCTTGGTTTACTATGCCAAAAACAACAAATTGAAGAGGAATGACATCGCATTCATCATCAGAGAGAACATTCCTAGATCTACTTTGGAATACAATGCTATCTGTAATATGATAAATTCCGTAGGCCTACAAAGAAGACCCCCAAGGTCAGCAGTTTGAAACTAGCAGCTGTTCTG
>NW_006408523.1:45575453-45592119 GCF_000296735.1 Chrysochloris asiatica
GAAGAATTGAACAGAAATTTCAAAGGGCAGTTCAAGAAGACAATGTCAAATATTATAATTAAACATGCAAAGAGAAAACCAAAAGGGAAGAACACACACACTATTTCTCAAGCTGAAAGAACCAAGGAAAAAATTCAAGCCTTGACATGAAATATTGGAGGATTCTATGGGCAGAATATTGAATGATGCATCAAAACAAGATGAAAGAAATACAGAGTCATTTTGACAAAAAGAAATGTTTGATATTCAACCTTTCAAGGGATAGTATATGATCAAGTACCAATGGTAATGAAGGAAGAAGTCCAAGATACACAGAAGACACTGATGAAAAACAAGGCTCTAGGAACTGATTGAATACCAATTGAAATGTTTCAACAAAGTGATGCAGCACTGGAACCACTCACTCTTCTATGCCAAGAAATTTGGAAAACCTGACCAACATATGGAAAAAGATCCATATTTGGTCCATTCCAAAGGAAGGTGACCCAGTAGAATATAGAAATCATCTAAAAATATCATTAATGTTTCATAATAATATTTATGAAGACAATTCAAAAACAGCTGCAGTAGTACATAAACAGGGAGCTGCCAAAAGTTCCAGATAATTCTAAAAAGGATGCAGAACTAGTGATATCATATTTTTTTATATTCATATATTTTGGATGAAAGTAGAGAATACCAGAAAGAAGTTTATGTGTGCTTTATTGACTATGGAAAGGCATTTGACTGTGTGGATCTTAACAAGATATAATTAAAATAGCTAAGAATGGGTATTAAGAAAACTTAATTGTGCTCTTGAGATTAAGAGGCTATGGTTCAAGCAGAATTAGGGGAGACTGACTGGTTTAAAATCAGGAAATGTGTTTGCCAGGGTTGCATCCTTTCACCATATTTATTCAATCTATATGTTGTTGTAAGTACTGTCAAGTCAGTTCCAACCCATAGCAACACTGTATAGGGTTTCAGTGGAGCAGCTGGTGAGCTTGAACTGCCGACCTTGCAGTTAAAATGGCTTTGCAGTCTGGAGCATTAACCCACAGCACCACACCAGGACTCAATCTGTATAATGAGCAAATAATCCAAGAAACTGGATTATATGAAGAACATAGGCATCAGGATTTGAGGAAGAATTTTAAAAATATGCAATACGCAGATGACACTACCTTGCTTGTTAAAAATAAAGATGAGTTAAAATAGTTACTGATGAAGATCAAATATTATAGCCTTCAGTATGGATTGAATCTCAATGTAAAGAAACCAAAAATTCTCACAACTAGAACAATAAATAACATCATGATAAACAGAAAAAAGATTGAAATTGTTAAAATTTCATTTTGCTTGAATCCACAATCAACACTCAATGTAAGCAACAGTTAAGGATCGAATGCCATACTGCATTAGGCAAATCTGCTGCAAAAGATCTTTTTTAAAGTGTTAAAGAGCAAAGATGTCAGTTTGAGGACTAAAGTGTGCCTGACCAAGCCATGATATTTTCAATTGCCTCATATGCATGTGAAAGTTGAATAAAAAATAAGGAAGATCATACAAGAATCAATGCATTGATGTTGATGACGCATGTTGAAAATACCATATACTTCCAGAAGAACAAACATATCTGTTTTCGAAAAAGTGCAGTCTTAATGCTCCTTAGACGTGAGGGTGGTGTGACTTTGTTGCTTGTTCTTTGGACATGTTGCCAGTAGGGACCAGTTCATTGAGAAGCAGCAATCAAAATATCAAACAACATATTGCATTAGGCAAGTCTGCTGCAAAAGACCCTCTGGAAGTGTTAAAGAGAAAAGATATCATTTTGAGGACTAAAGTGTACCTGATCAAGCCATGATATTTTCATTCGCCTCATATGCGTGTGAGAGTTAGACAATGAATAAGACAGACCACAGAAGAATCGATGCATTTGAATTACTGTGTTTTTGAAGATTATTGAAAGTACAATAAACTTCCAGAAGAACAAATATTTCTGTTTTGGAAAAAAAATACAGTAAGAATGTTCCTTAGATGTGAGGATGATGAGACTTTGTCTCTCAGTCTTTGGACATGTTGTCAGGAGTGATGAGTGCTTAGAGGAAGATACCACTTGGTAAAGTGGGTGGACGGTGAAAAACAGGAAGACTCTTAACAAGATTGATTGACACAGTGATAGCAACAATAGGCTCAAACATACCAATTGTGAGAATGGCACAGGACTGGGCAGTGCTTCATTCGGTGGTACATAGGGTCACTGTGAGTCAGAAACAATGGAAGGCACCTGCAGGAGAAGGAGGAGGCTGTCCACTCCCATACAGAGTTACAGCCTGAAAAACCCTAGAGAGCAGTTCCACGCTCTCCTATAGGGTCACCATGAGTCAGCATTTACTCAGTGTTAATGGGTTGTTGTTGTTGTTGTTTATGCCAGTATCTAAAGGTAGAAGACAGGCAGATCCAAAGACATGAAGGGTTTTAGTTTCTTATTAGAAGTCCTGCTTCATCCCACTGCACCACAACCAGATCCTAATTTTTTAATTACTTCAAGCTAGAAGTTATCAGTTTGATTCTGTCTTCTCAATGATTGTAGCTGGCATGCATAGATATGCACAGATAGAACAATACAAGAGAATATCAGCAAAAATATAAAAGAACTGAACAACACTGTCAACCAACTATATCCACAAGGCATTTATGGAGCACTTCATCCAAAGCTGATTACATATTGTTTTTCAAGTGCGCATGGAACATTATCTATAGTCTTGAATGTATCAATCCAAATGCAACATTGGCTATTATCTAGCATCATAGGCAAACTTTAAATAATTAAAAAATAATTTATACACAAAGTATGATTCTAGATGTAGTTGAATAAACAAAAGAAAGATAACTGGTAAATCTATAGTTGGAAATCAAACAGCATATTTTTCAGTAATCCATGGGTCAAAGATGAAGTTTCAAGAGAAATTTGAAAATATTTTGAAATTACTGAAACTGAAAACGAAACATCTCACAATCATATGTGACATGCAGCTAAAACAAAACTTTAGAGGGAAATCTATATCATTAAATGCTTATAATAAAAAAGGAGAAATGTCACAAATTAACAATCAGCTTTTTTCCCTTAGAAACTACAAAATAAAAATAAAATCAACTCAGCAGAAGAAAGGAAATGCTGAAGAGTAGAAATCATGGAACTGAAAATAATAAACAATAGAGAAAAAGAAAAGCTGTTTCTTTGATAAAATGAATAAAATTGATAAATCTCTAGCAAAGACAAATATAAAGAAGACTGAGAAAGCTAAAATACATAGTAACATTGGTAGGAATGAAAGAGGGTGTATCACATAGACAATTACAGAAAAATAAGAAAATTGCATATATTACATATATTGGAAGATCAAGATCAAACTGGTGCAATGATCCTATAAAAAGAAATAAAAGGCATGCGTATTTAAATGGAGAATAAATGCATATACATTTGTCAATTTGTATGAAATGGACAAATATCTTGAGGGCAACAAAATTCTAAAATTTAGAAAAAAATAGATGAAATAAATTAGTATTGTCTGAGCAGTTCTTTATCTATTGTAGAAATAGAATTCATGTTAATAAACATTAAAAAATATATCTTCAGAATAGTATATGATTTCACTGGTAAATTCTACCAAATATTTAAAGAGGAAATAGTATCAATGCTACATAATCACTTCCAGAAAACAGAAAAGGAAGGAAAACTTCTCAACTCATTCTATAAGTCAGCATCAGCATTGTTGTTAAGTACAGTCAACTTGGCTCCATTTCATAATGACGTTAAATCTTAGGAGCAGAAAGCCTCATCTTTCTCCCACAGAGTGGCTGGCAGGCTCAAACAGCAGACCTTGTGGTTTACAATCCAGTACTTACCGTACAGATCCGCCATCAGCATTACCATAAAATCAGACAAAGATTGTACTAGTAAAGAGCGCTACTAACCAATATACCTCAAGAAGTTAGATTCAAAGGTCATCAAGAAAATATTAGCAAATAGTATCCAGAACTACATGAAAAGAAGAATATTTCATGACTAAGGGGATTTATTCCAGGTTTACAAACCTGGTTTAATATTTTGAATCAATGAAAGGCAACATATTAATGATCTAAAAGTGATAAATCGCATGACTATATCAATCACAGAAATTTATTTTTTAATTTAGCATATAGTCCTAATAAAAGACCCCAGCAAACTAGGAATAGAAGGGAATCTTAACCTGACAAAGTCATCTATTTAAATCTATAGCTAATATTATACTCCCAACTAAAATCAGAAACAAAGCAAGGATGCACCCTCTTAATACTATGTGGTATTCAAAATAATGCTTCTTTCAAAAAACGGCCATGCCCTAAACCCCAGATAAGAGATTATGTTAGATTACATGCTAAAATGGAGTTAAGGTTACTAATCACTTAAATTTGCCATAGGAAACATCCTAGATTTTACTGGTGGTCACAATGTAATTATTACAGTCAATGTAACTATTACATGAAGAAGGAAGCAAAAGAATTAGAGTCAGAGTTGTTGTGTTGTTAGGTGTCATCGAGTCGGTACTGACTCATAGTGATCCTATGCGCAAAAGAACTAAGCACAGTCTGGTCCTGGTGGTCATGGGCCAACCTCACAATTATTGCCACACTTGAGGCCATAAATGCTGCTACTTTGCCAATCCATCTTGCTGGGGTCTTCCTCTTTTTCTCTGGCCCTCCACCCTACCAAATATGATATGCTTCTCCAGAGACTGGTCCCTCCTGACAATATGTCCGAAGTATGAGAGACGAAGTTTGGCCATCCTGGCCTCCAAGGAGCATTCTGACTGCATATCTTCCAATGATTTCTGCATTCCGTTGGGTCACCTCTCTTTGGAATGAGTACAAATACAGTTCTCTTCCAATCAGTTGGTCGGATAGTTGTCTTCCAAATTTCTTGGCCTTGATGAGTGAGTGCCTCCAGTGCTGCCTCACTTTCTTGAAAGATTTCAATCTGTATTCTATCAGTTCCTGGTGTTTTGTTCTTTGTCAAGTCCTTCAATGCACCTTGGACTTCTTTCTTTAGTATCACTGGCTCTTGATCATATGCTACCTCTTGAAATGGTTGAACATCAACCATTTCCTCTTGGTACAGTGACTCTGTGTATTCCTTCCATCTTCTCTTGATGCTTTCTGCATCATTCAATAATTTGCCCAGAAAATCTTTCAATAACAAAAGTCGAGGCTTGAATTTTTTCTTCAGTTCCCCCACCTTGAGAAATGTTTAGTGTGTTCTTCCTTTTCGGTTTTCTGACTCCAGATCTTTTCCTTCTTTTGACCTTTTTGATCTTTTCCTTCTTTCTTGTCTTCTTAATGACTTTTTGCTTTCTTCATGTATGATATTCTTGATGTCATCCCACAACTCTTCTGGTGTTCTGTCTTTAGTGTTTAATGTATCAAATCTGTTCTTCAAATGATCTCTGATTTCAGGTGGGATATATTCTACGTCATATTTTGGCTCTCATGGACTTATTTTCATTTCCTTCAGCTTCAGGTAATCCAACAGAATGAGGATAAAATAGGACAACATCATTAAAATCACATTCAAGTAAAATTTTGCTAAAGATAATTTTAAAAATATTGCAACAATACCTTGACAGGCAACTGCCAGAGGTTTAACCAGATTCAAAGAGGACATGGAATGAAGAATATCATTGGTGACATCAGATGGAACTTTGCTGAAAGCAGTGAATTTTTAAAACAGTAACTATGTAACTTCGCTTAGTAACTAAGCAAAGACTTCCGACTGTGTGGATCATTACAAACTATGGACAACACAGCAGATAATGAGTATGCTGAAAACCTTCATGAGGATTTTTTTTTTCTTACATTGAGGTGTACCACTGGACTAAGAATTTTAAGTTCTCTTTGTTTTCAACAAGAAAGGTTGTATCATCTGCATATGACAGATTGTTAATGAGTCTTCCTTCAAAAGCCATGTTGTTCTTCATATAATCCAGCTTTTTGGATTATTTGCTCAGCATAGAGATTGAATGAGTACAGTGAAAGAACACAACCCTGGCACACACACGAATATACCCATTACCCTTCACTTTCCATTAGCAGTCTCTGAAAACTGTGAATCATCTTGGTGAATAAAGCACTTGGGACTGTTCTTTAATATTAATACCATAGGGTTTGACACTCAGGAGGAGAAAGAGCCTATGAAGCTAAGATATAACTGAAATACAGAAAGAGTAGAATTTAGCCACCTGGAGAACATGCATCCACAAAGATCCAATCAAAAGAATGCTATAGAGCCCTTAAGCCATAGGACTGGTGATTTTGCATACCCATATATGTAAAAACATGGAGTATGGCCTGGCATACATAGCTCATTTATATAGTACAGCTATGCACAGTCATATGAAAATTATCATTACAAAGCCAGTTTAAGATTACAGAGTAATATTCTCCCCCCAACAAACAATGTGATGAGATTAAATGATGGTGCATAAATACCTCTCTCCACCAGTCCAGTGTGCAAAATGTGCTTACATTTAACTTCTTAGTTAAATTTCATATTTGCCAGAAAAAATTTGCTAATAGAATTTCGTACTTTTACTTTTGCACCTGTGCTAATTCTTCTTGAAGCCAATGAAGTTTGATGTGCAGGGAATCTAGAAATGAACAGTTCTCCCAGTAAAATATTAGTGTCTATGAGATTGTGAGAGAAAAAATATCATTTTTTATTTTTTTACTACTACATTTGTGCCTGTTTATTAGTTTCATTTTGATAGATGGAAAAAAGATGAACAAATTACAAGATTCATTTTTCAGGGCATATTTGATAGAATCAGAGACCTTTTCCCCTTTTATATAGTGCTTGGAAAAGTCAAATCAGAACAACAAAATATGATTTGGTTTCTTCAAACTATGTTAAAGAAGCTAGGTTTGATAGATAAAACTGTATCGGGATTCATTTCTTTCTTTCTTTCTTTTATGAAACACAAGTCTGAGACAAATTCATAGATCAAAGGCTACATGAAATAGAACAGATCTGGTTTTACTTCATGCTAGATATTCTGTTATGGTATAGATAATGTATACAGTCACCAAGAAATGACATAAAATCTTGACAACCAAACTCAATAAAGTAGCAGCTTCAGAAGATCTTTCCAACCTCCAAAATGTACTCACTGAGAATAACTATCCCACCATTGAGAACTGAAAACAAAGGTATAAAAAGAATGTTTGGAAAGTCGGCTTCAAAACAGCCTCTTTGCAACCCCAGAGCTCCAAAACTAGAGAGTTGCAATCAAAGGACTCTAAGACTCTACCAAAGGGTCCCTGGTGGTACAATAGTTAAACATCAGCTGCAAACTGAAAGGTCAAAAGTTCTAACCCACCAGTTGCTCCACAGGAGAAAAATGTGGCTGTCTGCTTTCGTAATAATGACAGCCTTGGAAGCCCCCTAGGGCAGTTCTACTCTGTCCTACAGAAGCCACCCTGAGTCAGAAGTTGATGACAAACCAAGGCTCCCTGTCCTCCACGGTCTCTAACACCATGGAATAAATACTACAAAGCATAAAAAGCTTTCCACACCAGATTGTAATCATTGCAATGGAACGATGAGTTAGTTCTCCCATGTAAACTGTAACTCAAGTCACAATAAAAACTTAAAAAAAGAAAAAGAAAAAGAGGAATTGGTAAATGACAGTACTCGGAAGAGATTATAATCAATGCAATGAACAAAATATGATTTGTTGAATGTAAAACTAATGATTTGCATGTATAATTTCACTCAATTCACAATAAGAAAAAAAGAAAACAAAACAAGTGCTTTCCACACCTTGATGCTTCACAGTTTCCAGAGAATATTACCTCAAACGCATGAGGGGCTTTAAAAATTTCATGGAAAAATTTCATTATCTTTTTATTCCATTTTTCCAGGAACTTTTTGAAGCCCTTGGTATATTAGTCATGACATTCATTCTGTAATATGTCCAGAATGGTTGCTACCACAGTAGAGAACTGATTCATTAGAGAGTAAGGTAGGAGAAAGTTTTTCATTCTCTATCTTTTATATTTTAGAATTTTTAATCATAAATATATGATGTGTACTGGACTGCAAGGTTGGTTTGAACCACAAGGTTGGTAATTCAAATTCACCAGCCACCCTTGGAAAACCCAGATAGCGTAGCTATGAGTCAGAACCAACTTGGTGGCACTTGACAACAGGTTAGAATTTACATAAAATAGATTCTTTTAAAGAAATAAAATAAAAGCCAACCAGAACTATTTTATGGTATTCAGCAGGGCACTGGACATTGTCCAGCTTCATGTACAGTAGTAACCTGGACTGGTTAGTTCATTCCACACCCCAGCTCTGTTCTGCTCTCCCCAGCTAAGCTCGATAGAGAAGCTCCCACAAATCCTTTTCCCCTGCATTTCCCTGGCTTTTCTGGATGAACTGTTCTAGGAATGAAACCAGGCAAGAGTGTGCGACTCACTGTCTGTGTATTATCATTCTACCACACCATCTCTTCTTTAATACTTTCTCCACTCCCCTAAACCTTCTCTGTTTTCTATTCTTGTCCTCATGAATTATACATATAGATAGAGTGTGACACTGTGGGTTAATGTGCTAGACTGCAAAGTCAGTTTGAACCACAAGGTAGGTGGTTCAAGCTCACCAGTCACTCCTTGGTAACTCTATACAGGGTCGCTATGGGATGGAACTGACTTGACGGCACTTAACAATAACAATGGATATAGATACCCATTTCCATCTGGACTCCTGGTGTGGCACCATAAGATCA
Organism: Chrysochloris asiatica; assembly: GCF_000296735.1. Classification (NCBI taxonomy): domain Eukaryota; kingdom Metazoa; phylum Chordata; class Mammalia; order Afrosoricida; family Chrysochloridae; genus Chrysochloris; species Chrysochloris asiatica. Next base: position 45,584,261 of record NW_006408523.1, read on the forward strand.
GCACCAGACTGCTAACTACAAAGTCAGTAGTTCAAATGCACCAGATGCTCCTTGGAAACCTTATACAGTGTTACTATGATCAGAACTGACTTAATAGCACTTAATAGAAACAACAACATTGTCATCTATTGATTCTAACTCATGGTGCTCCTATAGTATGGAGCAGAACTGCCCCATAGTATTTGTAAGGTCAGCAGTTCAAACTCTTAGAAAATCACAATGAGTCAGAAACAACTTGATGGTTGAACAACAACAACAATAACAAATCTGTTTTGAAAGACTGTCTTTAAGTCGAATCTGTATGAAAGTTGGAGCTGGTGCGTAAGTTCTTATTTCGCTTGACTTTAAATGCAAGAAAGGACTCCAAACCATTTCAGTGCTTTAAAATCTACATGTACAGCAAATTAAGATGATTGTGACGATGAACTTCTTATAAGTAGGGATCTGTTTCTTCATTTCAAACTGAGGGCAAATTTAAATAACATTAAAGGGCAAGTACAAGGTGTCCATAAATTGGACGTACTATATAGTTAGAAACTTCCTTAGAAGAACGGATGGTGAGATTTGTAGTAATTTTCTTTGGACATGTTAATAGGAGAAACCAACCTTTGGAGAAATACGTCATGCTTGGAAAAATAGACAGTCAACAGAATCCCTTTACAAGATGGATTAATACAGTGACCGTAACAATGGCCTCAAACATAGCAACAATTCTGAGGATGGTGCAGGACTGGATGGTGTTTGGTTCTGCTATACATGGGGTCTGGATGAGTTGGGATTGACTCAGTGGCAGTGGGTTTTTGTGTTGTTGTTGTTGTTGTTGTTGTTTTATGCAGGAATATGAGCAGACATTAGGCAAGTTGTTAAGAGATGTTGTAAAGGGAGCCTATGCCACAAAAGTTGTGGGAAATGCCCTTGTAATTGATTTCACTTTGAAATCTAAAAGATGATTCTATAATTCTTCAGATACAGTTATCGCTTTTATAATCCTTTCCATTCTTAGTCTTCTTATTATAGGTGGTCTTGATCTATTCTAAGATTAATATTTCTGCTAAATTGAGTAATTAATTAATTACAGAAATCTCCAACATTAGCACAGTCCTTTGAAATTTTCAAAAAAAAAATTCTTTCTATTATTCAAAGACTACCCATGCTAGACACATTTATTATCATATTGTAACTGGATCCAATTATATTTGTGCTTCAAAGAGACACTACTTCACTATTCTAAAATAGCATTTATTAGCTTAAAAGAATCAATAGCTCCTCATGCTCTACCAACAAATACTTGTGCAAAATTAAATTTTAATCACAAGTGTTGTTTATAATTAGATGAAACTGGAAATGAAACATTAGCCAGCTGATAGCCTCTGAAGTAGTGTTTTAAATTGTGTTGTTTAAAAATGTGTTAACTATAATATGAAATTACCCTATAAATCTCTAATTATTTTCTACAATAAATGAAGACTTTAAAAAATTATCAAGTAACTCCAAGTATCTATCAAATACATTGTGTATGGTAATTGGACGAAGGCACCAAAAACCGTTAAAATGTCTGCCTTTTCCTGAAAAAAAAAACAACAACATTATTATAGTTGTTGTTGTTGTTAAGTGCCATCAAATTGATTTTGACTCATAGTCACCCTGTATACAGTTTCCCAGGAGTGGCTGGTGAGCTTGAACCACCGACATTTCGGCTCAAACCAAACTTGCAGTACAGTACATTAACCCACAGCATCAAACTTACAGACTTTTCCCCCTACTTAAATTTGCTTTATGTTGTTATTGTTCATCTTAAACATCTAATAGTTCTTGAGTCACATATTCAAAATAAGTCCCTGGATAATGCAAACAGTTATATGCTGGACTATTATCTGAAAAGTTGTTGGCTGAATACCCCCCACTCCCACCCTACCATAGGTACTTTGGAATTAACTCCTGCTTCCCAAGGGGATGCAGGTCCTAAGCAGAGCATGCTAACAAAAAGGCTCAAACCCAGCAGCCGCTCATAGGAAGAAAGATGTAGCAGTCTGCTAATATAAAGAATTCAGCCTTGAATACACAATGCAGTGCAGTTCTACTCTGCACACATGGTGGTCTCCATGAGTTGCAATCAACTCCAACTCGGTTGCAACTAGCGAAAGCATAATGAAAATTACTTCCAACACTGTCTAAGAAATGCTGCCTTGTAAGTGAATATAAATTAGTGTAATAATAATATACAATGGAAGAATTGTTGTTGTTAGGTGCCATCGAGTTGGTACCAACTCATAGCAACCCTATGCACAACAGAATGAAACATTATCCAGTCCTGGGCCAACCTCATAATTGTTGCCATGCTTGAGACCATTGATGCTGCCATTTTGCCAATTCATCTCACTGGCGGTCTTCTTTTTCTCTGGCCCTCCATCTTACCAAATATGATATCCTTCTCCAGAGATTGGTCCCTCCTGACAATATGTCCGAAGTATGAAAGACAAAGTTTGGCCATCTTGGCCTCCAAGGAGCACTCTGGCTGCACTTCGTCCATCACAGATGTGTTGGTTCTTTTGGCAGCCCATGGCATTTTCAATATTCTTCTCCAACACCATAACTCAAAAGTACCAATTCTTCTACTGTCTTCCTTATTCACTGTCCAGCTTTCTCATGCATATGGTTATTGAAAATAACCATGGCTTGGGTCAGGTGCACCTTAGTCCTCAAGCTGACATCTTTGCTCTTCAACACTTTAAAAAGGTCTTGTGCAGCAGATTTGCCTAATGCAATACATCGTTTGATTTCTTGACTGCTGGTTCCATGAGTGTTGATAGTTGATCCAAGAAGAATGAAGTCCTTGACAATTTCAATCTTTTCTCCATTGATAAGAATGTTGTTTATTGGTCTTGTGGAAAGGATTTTTGTTTTCTTTACATTGCGAATCAATCCATACCGAAGGCTGTGCTCTTTGATATTCTTCAGTAAGTATTTTAAGTCCTCTTCAATTTCAGCAAGCAAGGTTGTATCATCTGCATATCGCAGGTTGTTAATGAGTCTTCCTCCAATCCTGATGCCACGTTTTTCTTCATAGAACCCAGCTTCTCGGATTATTTGCTCAGCATGTAGGTTGACTAAGTATGGTGAAAGAATACTACCTTGCTGCATGCCTTTCTTAATTTTAAACCATTCTGTATTACCATGTTCTGTTTGAACAACTGCCTCTTGATCCATGTGCAGACTCCTCATGAGCATAATTAAGTGTTCAGGAATGCTCATACTTCACAATTTTGTCTATAGCTTGCCATGATCCACACAATGGAAAGCCTTTGCAAAATCAATGAAGCACAGGCAAAAATCTTTCTAATATTCTCTGCTTTCAGCCAAGATCTAGCCGGCATGAGCAAAGATATCCCTATTCCACGTCATCTTCTGATATGGCTTGAACCTCTGGAAGTTCTCTGTCAATGTATGCTTGCAGCCATTTCTGTATTACCTTTAGTAAAAGTTTACAAGCATGGGATATCAAAGAGATTGTTCGATGATTTCCGCATGCCATTGGGCCACCTCTCTTTGGAATGGACACAAATATGGATCTTTTCCAATCAGTTGGCCAGATAGTTGTCTTCCAAATGTCTTGGCATAGATGAGTGTGTGCCTCCTGTGCTGCCTCACTTTCTTGAAAGATTTCAATTTTTATGCCATCAATTCCTGGTGCCTTGTTCTTTGCCAATTCCTTCAATGCACCTTGGACTTCTTCCTTTAGTATCATTGGCTCTTGTTCATATGCTGCCTCTTGAAATGGCTATACATCAACCATTTCCTTTTGGTACAGTGACTCTGTGTAACAGTTTTTTTTATTTAAACAGTTTCAGTTATTTAAAATGCATTTTAAAAGACTGAATACATACCTATTATATGTCTCAATGCGTTTTTTTAGGTAAAAATGAGGCAGGTTAACTTTTTAAAACAAAATATAAACTGTTAGAAAGCATATATTTTTTTAAAATATAACTCAAAATAAGTTTTTAGAGCTGTAAACTGAGTCCCAGTGCCATTTAGAATTTTGTTTCCTTTGCTCATTTCCCTATAGTTTATTTTCCTTGTTGTAATAGCATCATCATTAAACTCATGAGCTGCTCCTTAGAAACCCTATATAGGGTCGTTATGAGTCAGGGTTGACCAGATGGCATTTAACACCATGTGAAAATTCAGAAGTCCTGATGGTGCAATGGTTAAGAGCTCAGCTGCTAATGAAAGATCAGAGGTTTAAACCTACTAGCCACTAAGCTGTAGGAAAGACCTAATAATGTGTTCTCATAAGAAAATTGCATAATATTCTTTCCTTATAGGGAGTCCTGGTGTGGCACTTAGGGTTAATGCACTGGATTGCAAAGTCATTTTGAACTGCAAGGTTAATGGTTCAAGTTCACCAGTTGCTCCTTGGAAACTCTATAGAGGGTCGCTATGGGTTGGAACAGACTTGACTTGACAGCACTTAACAATAATAACAAATAGGATTGCTAGGAGACAGAATGGGCACCACAGAAGCTAACAACAAAAACATGTTCAAATTACTGAATACTAGAGTCCTGGTGTGGCGCTGTGGGATAATGTGTCAGATTGCAAAGTCATTTGAACTGCAAGTTCTCGGTGGTTCAAGCTCACCAGCTGCTCCTTGGAAACCTTCTACAGGGTCGCTATGAGTCAGAATCAGATAAAATATTTACTTTCTCATCAGTTATTAATTTAAATCCCCTCTCCACTCTTTTGTCTGCATATATTTTAAATATGCCTTTTCTTTTAGCATTTATAAATTTTTCCTAAAAGGAAGGTATTTTCTTTATAAATAAATATGTATTTTCTCCTTTTTTCATATTGCCCATGGGGAAAAGATATATTGTAGGTATATCAAAAATAGAGGACGCTTTTAGAAAATCATTGAATCTAAGTTAGGATTTCAGTGACTGTCCCAAGCCATGGTGTTTTAAATTATATCATCTGCATATGGTGCATGGACAGTTAATAAGTAAGAACAGGTAATAATTGTTGCATTTGAATTATGGTATTGGTGAAACATATTGAAAGTACCATGGACTGCCTGAAGAAAAAACCCATCTGTGTTGGAGGAAGTACAGGCAGAATTCTCCTGAGAAATGAGAATGGGAAGACTTTATCTCTTATACTACGGACATGTCATTAGAAGGAATCAGTCCCTGGAGAAGGACATCATGTTTTGGAAAATGGACAGTCAAGGAAAAACAGGAAGACCCCCAAAAAGATGGTGTGAAACAGTGGCAGCAATGGTGGGTCCAAATATAACAATTGTGAGGACGGTGCAGGACCGGGCAGTGTTTCATTCTGATGTTCAAAGGGTCGCTGTGAGTTAGAACTGACTCATAGCATGCAGCAAAAACAACAGGCTACTAACATTAATGCTATGCACATCACTTTCGTAAATTTTGCTTTTATTTGTTGTAAGAGGAGTGTGGTTGTGAAGATTTTAAGTCCTACACACAGTGCAATTCACAACATTATTTTAATTCTCAAAGAACTAGAAGAAATGAAAAATATGAATGAATGAAATGGACAAATACCTGGATGAATTCTGTTAATCTAAAATTGAAATAAAGACTCCTAAAAGTTACTGAATTGTTACTCTAATGAGGCCTCGCATTGTATCTTTGACTTGGCACACATTTCAGTACAGTTCTGACCTAAGAATGACCTCATATCTCACAACGTTTACATTACACTATGCCCTAAGCATAGGTTCATCTCATAGTTTCTCATGTCTCACTTTTTTGAATTCCTATTTCTGTCTTGGAGTCCTGGTATGACACTGTGGGTTAACACACTAGATTGCATGGGCAGTTTGAACTGCAAGGTCTCAATTCAAGGTCACCAGCCACTCCTTGGAAACCCTATAGAGAGTCTCTGAGTCAGAACCGACTTGACAGAACTTAGGTGTGGTGCTGTAGAATAAGCACAGGACTGATAATCACAAGGCTGATGATTCAAACCCATCAGTCTCTCCTTGGGAACCCTAGACAGGGTCCTTAAGAGTCAGAACCGACTAGAAGACACTTAACAACAACAATATTCCTTTCATAGGCACTCCCACTTTATTTTATGAACTTTTAATCATTTAATAGTCTGTTACCTTATTTCTACATCTAATAAATGTTTCTTGAGCACTTGCTTTATACACAGCATGGTGCAGCTATAATTAATGAGAATGAAAGGGTACAAAGGGGGAAAAGTGGAAGGGTTTGATGGTCAAGAAACTCAAAATGGTGAACTTACTCAGCACATTGCTGGTCTATAGCAGTAACGCTCCAGGTGTTGTCCATGAAAAACTGGGTACATAAAGATTTTGAAAGTAAACTCTTAGTAAATTTTATGGCAATTTGACATGGATTGACATCTAATCATAGAATCAATGAAGCTAATTTTGTTGAACAAGGCACAGAAGAGCTTTGTTGTTATAGTTGTTAGGTGCCATCGAGTCAGTACTGACTCATAGCGACCTTATGCACAGCAGAATGAAACACTGCCCCATCCTGGGCCAACCTCACTACTGTCTCCACGCTTGAGTCCATCGATGCTGCCACTTGGCCAATCCTTCTTATTTGGGGTCTTCCTCTTTTTCTCTGACCCTCTACCTTACCAAACATGATATCCTTCTCCAGCAACTGGTCCCTCCTGACAATACGTCCGAAGTATGAGAGATGATGTTTGGCCGTCTTGGCCACAGAAGAGCTTAGTTTTCTTGAATTTGTGTGAGGAGCTGCATGTGACATGAGCAGTGTGCTGGTTGTATGTGAAAGACTGCATGTCAATTTATATGGCTCTTCAGCACAGATCATTTGGGAACTGCTGACCTATAAGAAATGTTTAACCTTTAGACCCAAAGCCGCAATCAATCCGTGCTCCCTAATGACTCTAACAAATGATATGATCTTTATAGACATGGAGAAACTAAGATGACATATAGGATACAAAATATTGACCATTTTTTTCTCTTTTATAAACAATTAATTTAGGTGCATTGATATAGCCTTCTAAGTCCTATGTAATAACTTTTTGAACAGAAGTGATTAAATAATAACAATGAAACCTATAAATTTATTTGGAACCCAATGTGCTTTAGATATAATCTAGGTCTATAAGAATGTTCATTTTATTTGTATTCATCAGTTAGAAAAATCTTAGTAAGGGTATATTTTACTTTATGCTTGACTTGAAGTAAAAAGTTTTGGGTAAGGACGGTCATTAGAACATTTTTTTTATTCAAACAATAAGAGGTATCAATTATACATAGTGGGGTATCTTTAAATTTATTTTTGTGGGAGTTATATTCAAATGTTTTTGTTTTCATAAAGGTAAAAGTATAGAATGGTCTAGCAATTAGTTCTCATGTTCTTTAATAAACTTAAGTATAAGAATATGTATTTGTAAAAAGTATATGTGGTTCCATATGCTTTTGATGCAAACATCTGACATTAAATTGAAGATATGCGTTTCCATTCAATCAAAAAAACTTCTGGAAGTTTTGAAATGAATTGGAGAAAAAATAAAAATGATGTTGTTCACATTCCACAAAAGCTCAACGGTCTCATTTGGAAGACACATTCATATAAATAATGACAACCCAACATGGCAGGTGTTGTATCTCTGAGATTTCCTTTAATGTAGATTTTTTTTTTGCCAGTGTCACTTTCTCTGGACCATCATTCATCTGTCAGCTTGCTGTTCTGTGGTGGCTTGTGTATTTCTGTGATTCTGTAAGCTATGTTACCAGTATTTTAAATGTCAGCAGGGTGACTGACAGTGGACAGGTTTCAGATGAGCTTCTGGACTATGACAGAATAGGAAGAAGGAGA
>NW_006408523.1:45593504-45599084 GCF_000296735.1 Chrysochloris asiatica
AAAAACAAAGGAGAAGAACATGCTCAGCATTTCTCAAGCTGAAAGGACTGAAGTAAAAGTTAAATCCTTGGCTTGCAAAATGTATAGATTTTATGAGCAAAATATTGAACAATGCAAAAATCATCACAATGAGGAGAGACGGGGACCCTCTACATTGCTGGTGGGATTGCAAAATGGTCCAACAACTCTGGAAAACAGTATGGCACTTCCTCAGAAAGTTGGAAATAGAGATACCTTATGATCCAGCAATTCCTCTACTTGATATTTATCCACAAGAAATACGAGCCTTAATACGAGTTAGATATATGTACATCAATGTTCCTAGCAGCACTATTTACAATAACAAAAAGAGAGACGGCCTAAGTGTCCATCAATGGAAGAATGGATAAACATATTTTGGTACATTATGCTACCTTAAAGAATAATAAGGAAGCTGCAAGCCACCGCATAACATGGATGAACCTTGAGGACATTATATTGAGTGAAATTAGTCAGTCACAAAAGGAGAAATACTGCATAGGACCATTATTGTAAAAGCTTAAGAAAAAGTGCCCACACTAAAAGGGGGGGGTTCTTTGTTGGTTATCAGGGTGCAAGGGGCTGGGGTGTGGGGAGAGAGGATAGTTTGGGTGCTGAGGGGCAATATACAAGAAGGGGGAGGGGAATGAAAGAACAATGAGGATGGAAGAACATTTAGGCAGGTTTGCATGGGCTAAGTGGGGTAGGGGTAAATAGTGATGTATGCTCAACCTTGGAACAACAGGGCTCTGGGATACAGAGATCGGGGCAAGGTTTGAATGGGTAAAAGAGGAGAAATGATGTTAAGATGCTTGGCAGTCTTTTGAATCGTGGTTTCCCTTGCCTACTATTGTAAAATAGACACTTGAGGGAGAGAGAAAGGAATAGCCAGAAACATCACTACAGAAAGCTTGTAAGTCCGTCTTCAGCCTATAACTGATTGGAATACCTAAAATGGGGCTACAACGTGCCTAGTGAAGGAGTCATCTTGCAGAGCCTTTGGATTGCATTAGACCATAAGTAGAATCCTGATCCCCATCCAGAATCTTCTGAGGTGGGAAATTGGCACTTAAAGGACAAGCAGACCAGCCTGGAGCAGGTAGAAGAACAGAAGATACTTCTTGAAAGAAAGACCAGCAGGAACAATAAAAACCAATAATGACAGTTCGATTGACTACTACAAGAACAAGCAAGTTGTTCGCTGGGGAGCCATCAAGGCAAGCGTTCGGGTCCCCTCAGGGCAAACTTGCTTCCAAGACTGAGACTGAAGGGGAATACACGAGCAGGCATGTGGTCTTGCTGGTGACCACCTTGGTCTACCAATAAGGGGACGTGGGGGAAAGCAGCAATGAAGTTGTGAGCTAAGTCTGACCACACTCAATAGACTCCTGTCAACATGGATTAAGACCTGGTTGGCCAGCAGTATGATGAGACCTGGGGACTCCTGGTCCCATGGACAGGAACATGGCCACAGAGGCCTAGAGCAGAGAGTGAAGCGTCCAGCTGATATGAAGTGAGGGGAGATGTACAAGAACACCCATACTTGCAGAGAGTACACATCTGACCTAGCTTCAATGGCTAGATGATCAGAACTCAACTAGAGGAAGAAAGAAGATGAAAAAAAGAGTAATCTACTACAATTTGATGAAATTGACCTATACTTATAGATGTAGTGAATGAATCTTAAAGCAAGGATCATTCCTACCCCCTCGGTACACAGGGTTGACAGGGATGGGCAACTTAGACATTGGCTACCCAAAATGGGAGTGGGGGGGAGAGAGCTACAAATACACGAAGTGACTGACTTACAAGTGTTCAAGAGGGAGCCTAGTTTCAGAGGGTGCGGGGGAAGGTAGAATCTCCACTGAGTGGTTTCCAACCTGTCTGGACGGGTGAAAGGAGATGGGGATAAAACTCATGTGGTTCAATAGTGAATAATTGCTATCAGGACTGATTGTGAGTATTGCAAATGTAAAGGTAGACATTTTGTAACAAAAGGAGGGGAGTGGTTGATCTTGCAGTCCAGGAGTGAGGACCCTTGGACCATCAAGACAGAAGAGTGGAGTGTGGGACCCTATCCAGAGAAGCAGTGATGCCAGAGATGGAGACAGAGACAATGACATGGAGAGATGGAGCAGCTGGGGACTCTGGACTCAGGGAGGGAGAGGGGCTGTGTGCTGCTGGCCGGGGGCAGGCTTGCAGGGTGTACCCTTTGGTTGTTTGAATAGTTATATTTTCTTGAGTGCTTCGGTGTACATCCAAAAAAAAAAAAAGACAGAGGGAGTGGAAGCAAATGCTATTGAATGATGTTGCATGGAGGAGAATGTAATCATTGCAGTAAAACAAAATATGATAGGAAGAATGTAAAGCTGTAAACTATCACTAAATTCACAATAAAAACTTTTTTAAAAAATCATAAAAGATGGAAGGAAAACAGAGTCACTGTACCAAAAAGTAATTGTTGATGCTCAACCATTTCAAGAGGTAGCATATAATCAAGAACCAATGGTACTAAAAGAAGAAGTCAAAGGTGCACTGAAGGCATTGACAATGAACAAGCCTCCTGGAATTGATGGAATACATACAAATGGAAATATTTCAACAAACTGATACGGCACTAGAGGCACTTTCTTATCTATGCCAAGAAATTTGGAAAACAACTACCTGGCCAACTGATTGTAAGAGATCCACATTTATGCCCATTCCAAAAAGAGGTGACCCAATAGAATGTGGAAGTCATTGGACAGTATCATTAATATCATATGCAAGTAAAAATTTGCTAAAGATATTTCAAAATTGACTGCAACAGTACATCGACAGGGAATTGGCAGAGGTTCAAGCTGGATTCAGATGAGGACGTGGAACAAGGGATCTCATTGCTAACGTCACATGGATCTTGGCTAAAAGCAGAGAATACCAGAAAGATGTTTACCTGTCCTTTGTTTACTACTCAAAAGCTTTCAACAGTGTGGATCATGAGAAGCTATGGACAACATTGCAGAAAACGAGTATTCCAGAACACCTAATTGTGCTCAAGAGGAACTTAGACCAAGAGGCAGTTGTTTGAACACAAGAAGGGACCACTAAATGGCTTAAAATTAGAAAAGCTGTGTGGTAGGGTTGTATTCTCTCACCATACTTATTCAATCTGTATGCTAAGCAAATAATTCACAAAACTGGATTATATGAAGAAAAACATGGCATCAGGATTGAAGGAAGACTCTATTAAAAATATGCAATATGCAAATAATACAACATTGCTTGCTGAAAGCAAAGAAGACTTTAAACACTTACTGATGAAGATCAAAGACCACAGCCTTCAAGATGGGTTTCGCCTCATTTTAAGAAAACAAAAATCCTCACCAATAAATAACATCTAGATAAATGGAGAAGAAAGTTAAGCTGTTAAAAACTTCATTTTTCTTAGATCAACCATCAACACTCATGGAATCAGCAATCAAGAAATCAAAAGACCTATTGCATTAGGAAAATCTGCTGCACAGGTCTTGTATTACAGTGGTGCCAACATTGAACTCATGTTCAATTCAAATTATATTTCCAAAATTATCACTTTTCAATTCTTTGCTTAACTTTCATCTTTGTTGGCCAATCTCATCTATTTTCTAGTTTCTCTTTTGGTAAAATGTTACATGGGTTTATCACTAGAACACAATGCAGCATCCCAACTATATTCTTTGTGGAATGTGTATGAACTAAATAACAGATGTGCAGTCAAAAATCACCAATAGATTTTGAAAAGAGTGGCACAACTGGTCATTGATCATAATGCACATAGTTACTTAAGTAGTGATATATATACTAAGGACTCCTGGTATGGTGCTAGAGGCTCAGCACTGGACTGTGAACCACAATGTCGTCAGTTCAAACTCACCAACTGCTTCTTGAAACCCTATATTGAGTTGCTATGAGTCAGAACCAACTCCATGTTACTTAACAACAGCAATGTATACTGAGGGAGACTTGTGGCACTATAGAATAAGCACTAGGTTGCTTACCACCCTCTGCTCATTGGGAGAAAGATGTGGCTTTCTGTTCCCATAAAAACTTACAACTTCAAAAACATTGGGAAATGTTTCTCTGAATTGAAACAGACTCTACAACACTTAACAGTAACATGTGTACTGAAGATGTAACAGCAAAGTTGTGCTTTATACAACTGATCAAAATTAGTGCACTATGGTAGCTGCAATTTGAATTATGTTGTGGAGAGACTGATGCTCTTTAACTAAACCATGGTAACTGAAATGTATGCATAGCAGAACCAAGAACACCTAGGACTATCTGTATATAAAGTCACTGAGACATTGTTGTTGTTTTTGTTCCGACTCATAGCAACCCTGTACAGGGTTTCCGAGGCTGTAAATCTTTACGGGAACAGAAAGCCTCATCTTTCTCCCGCGGACTGGCTGTTAGTTTCGACCTGCTGACCTTAAAAATAGATAAATACAGACAGAGTCCAGGGATGGCCAGTCAATCTAGTTGGAACCAATGTTGCAGCAGGAAACGCAAGCCATTGAGACTTTCTTTCTTTTCTTGTTTATTTATATTGAGATAAAGCTTGAGAAATAGTTTTAGGCGGTGTATATTCAGGTAGTTCTTTAGAATAAAACTCTCATATAACATTGCTACCCTGCCTGGAAAGAAATTGCTCTTAACTTCATTCTTTCCCCACAATCTCCAAATGTAACTCACCCATTCTATTCTTTTATTTTAAGCTATTCTTCCTGTCGGATCTGAAAGTGGTGGCAAATAATCATTCCTCAGTGCCAGTTTATCACTTCCTCATTACTGCCAGCTAATAACAGTGGGAGTCAATTCTGAGTCTCCCTAGCATTTTTGTTATCAAAAGCATCTTTGCTTCTTCCTCTATGTAATGAAAACTACATTCTTTTTAAATCAGTTTGGTCATCTATATTTGCCTGTGGTCACATAGTGAAATGGTGAAAAATCAAGTAGTCTCAGTCAAAAGATTTGTGTTTGAGATTCTAGTCCACCAATTATTACCTTGAGTGAGTCATTTCACTTAACAGTGCCTGAGATTTCACATTGATAAAATGATTTTAGTTCTTCATATCTCATGCCTCTCTATGGATTTTGACTATCTCTAGTTTTATCAAGTGCTTATTTAAAAATTATGCTTTATCCATAGAACATATGACAAAGGGGAAACTAAAGGCTACAAAGTCGAACTGATTTTATCTACTTTAAAAAAAAATGTTTTCTAGTTTTTGATCTGTACAAAAGCAGTTTTGCAACTGAATTTTGTTTTTTAAACTCTTTATTGTAAATTGAATGAAGGTTTACAGAGCAGACCATCAGTTTTACATTCAACAAATCATATACTTTGTTTCATCTCAATTCTTGCAATCCCCTCTGTGTAACAACAGCTAGCCTGCTTACTTCCTATGGTTCCTAATTCCATTCCACCCACCTTCTAATCCATTCTCAGCTTTGTCCTTGCATAAATGTTGCCTTTTTGTTCTTGCATGATTGACCATTCCTCTGTAAGGTTAACTTACTAGTGCTGTTGTCCCCACTATA
>NW_006408523.1:45599517-45607681 GCF_000296735.1 Chrysochloris asiatica
ATGACACACCCTTGCTTGCTGAAGTGAAGAGGATTTAGCATACATACTTACAGATGAAGATCAGAGACCACAACCTTCAGTATGGATTGTCCTTCAGTGAAAAGAAAACTAAAATCCTCATCACTGGACCAATAAATAACATCAACATAAATGGAGATAAGAGTAAAGTTTTCAAAGAATGTCATGCTTCATAAAGTGGAGACTTGGTAAAAAAAAGAACCCCAACTAGATGGATTGGCACAGTGGCAACAATAATGGGCTCAAGCTTAACAACAATTTTGACAGCATCCAACAAAATGGGCAAAATATTTAATGACACAGGAATCATCAAAAGAAGATGGAGGGAATATACGAAGTCACTGTATGAAAATAATTGGCTGATGTTTAATAATTTTAAGAGTTACTATATGATCAAGAACCAGTGATAATAAGAAAAGAGGTTCAAGCTGCATTGAAGCATTGACAAAAAACAAGCTCCAGGAATTGATGGACAACTAATTGAAATATTTCAACAAAATAATGCAGCTCTGGAGGCACTCATTCATCTATGCCAAGAAATTTAGAAGACAACTACCTGGACAACCGATTGTAAGAGAGTCATATTTGTAACCATTTCAAAGAAAGATCACCCAATGGGATGTGAGAATCATCAAACAATATCAATATCACATGCAAGAACAACCTAGTTTCTCAGATTATTTGCTCAGCATAAAGACTGAATACAGTATGATGAAAGAATATAATCCTGGGCACACCTTTCCTAATTTTAAACCATTTGGTGTTCCCTTGTTCTGTTCGAACTGCCTCTTAGTCTATGTACAGGTTCCTTATGAGCACAATTATGTGTTCCAGAATACTCATACTTCACAATGTTGTCCATATCTTTCTATGATCCACACAATGGAAAGCCTTTGCCTAGTCAATAAAGCACAGGTAAACATCTTTCTGGTATTCTTTGCTTTCAGACAAGATCCATCTGATGTCCGCAATGATATCCCTCATTCCATTTTCTCTTCTGAATCTGGTTTGAACCTCTGGAAGTTCTCTGTCAATGTATGATTATAGCCATTTCTGTATTACCTTTAGTAAAACTTTACTCACACAGAATATCAATGTACACATTCCATTAGGTCACCTCTCTTTGGAAAGGACACACATATGGATCTCTTCCAATCAGTTGGCCAGAGAGCTGTCTTCCAAATTTCTTGGCATAGATGAGTGAGTGCCTCCTGTGCCGCCTCACTTTCTTGAGAGATTTCAATTTATATTCCATCAATTCCCAGTGCCTTGTTCTTTGCCAATGACTTCAATGCACCTTGGACTTCTTCCTTCAGGATCATTGGCTCTTGATTATTTGCTACGTCTTGAAATGGTTGAACATCAACCATTTCTTTTTGATACAGTGACTCTGTGTATTTCTTCCGTCTTTTTTTTTTTTTTTTCATTGTACCAGGATATCCAGAATTTAATTGTTAGCCAAGTACAGAAAACAGTCTGCATTCTTACAAACATGGAAAAATTACCACTACAGACATTTTATCTACTACATTCAACCAATGAGGAGAAATAAAGTGATAAGAAAAACAGGAACCAGTGAATTCACTTCATATTCTAGCACAAAAAGTATTCAAAAGTTGTTTTAAATTAAATATGTGTTATTATAATTACAAAGTCCTGCTGTGCCACTGTAGGCTAAGAACTGAACTGCTAACCACAAGGTCAATGGTTCAAACCACCAGTTGATCCTCGGAAACTCTATGCAGGGTCACCATAAGTCGGAACAAACTTAACAACAGTTATAATTCTACTGAGGATTCAAGTGAAACAAAATCTCACGACAGTTCCATTTCAACAATTTTACCTAATCTGTAGCAATGAATCCTCTACCATCAGCCTCAAACTAATAAGCAAAAGTAACCACTACCCAGAAATACCTGGGAGAAAATGAGGCTTTCTGTCACAATAAAGATTTACAATCTCCAAACCCCTATACAGGGTCACTCTGAGTAGGAACTGACTCGACAGTACACAGCAACCACCACCCCAGAAGTACCAGGCTGAGGAGAGTAATGCATTCTTTCACATTTTTATATTCTTCTCAACTGCATTTTAGTGTCTAGAGGTCTAAGCCACACAGAGTTCTTTTAGGGATTTAAAATAGGATGGGCAAAAAAAGAAGTCAATATCCATCCTTGAAGAAAAGATAAATCCGCTTCATGATGAACTTGAGCTTCCAGACAATTCCAAATCAATGTTCTCCTGTCTGAACATAGTCTTCTGTGACCTGGGATAGGGTGCTCAGATACTGCCAACTCAGTGCAGCCAACAGCATGACAAACAACAGGTGAATGGGAGAGTAGTGGCTTCAGGAGACCAACTGACAGTTGGGAAGATTCTGCGTCTTGACAGTGGAGATGAGTTGCTTTGTTTTGTTAAAAGATGGGTCTGAGTTGGGGAGCCGATTATAAATTTCCTCCATCTACTGGTGAATCAGAGTTTTGGTAACTGGCATATTGGTGACATCCATCATTAGTTTTACTGCTTGTCCTTTTCGAATGTGCACAACACCTTTGAATACCTGTTGATTATTATAACAGGCAGCCAAAGTAGCAATGGCCATTACCTGTGGAATAGCACAGAACTTAAAGATACTTTGGTTTCTGAGTCTTGAAAGGTAGGTAATGACATTTGGTAGGTGCTGCAACGCATTAGTTATAAGTTCATTCAGGCACTGGACAGCTATGTCAATGTTCTCTGGTTTAGAGAAATCACCCAACTTCTTAACATATCTGCTCCAAACCTCTTGAGGCCAAAACTCTCTTCCTTCTTTCTGGTCTTCCTCTGGATGTATGATGTTTGTTTTCTGCAGAAACAGGCCCATAGAGTTGGAGCGCTTTGTATCTTCACCAACTTTGGGGTCTTCTAGCTCTGAAGCCGAGAACAAATGGGAAAGCCCAATTCCCACCAGGCCAGCAACATAGTGGCAGTACTTATCCCACTCCTGTTCAATAGTCACATGCTTCTCTAAAAACTCTACCATTCCATATCCCATCTTCTAGCAAATGTCAACAATCACCGTTTGATATTTCTCAACCAGATTTCTAAATTCAAGGGAGATCATTGGAAAATCCATTAGCACTTGTCGATCCTTCTCCTTCCTCTCCATTAAGCCCCAGTCTGGATCATAAAGGTAAGAGAGAAAGTTCTGTAACTTTGGAACCTTTGTTTCTAAACTGATGGTCATGTCATCTTCAACAGTGTCCAGAGCTCTGAGAATCAAATAAAATATGCATATAGCATGGTGCATTTCCTCATCCAGCCCCTGGATAACAACTGCAAAACTGCGACTGGTCTGGTTCAGATACTTATAGCAAGTTTTCAAGCTGCTGCTCAGCGAGTCCTGGTCCATCTTCTGCATCATCTTCCGGCTGCCTCCCATCTGGAACCACAGCAGGTTGTAGAACTCCTCAGGATGTCCAAAGCACTTCACGAACTCCATCCTGGCGTCCGGTTGTGGAGTCAGTCAGGCTTGAATCCTCACCTCTCAGGTACTTCAGCTCTTCCATCTTATTTTGATTCTTTCTGCATCATTCCATAATTTGTCCATAGAATCCTTCAAAGTCGAGACTTGAATTTTTATTTCAGTTCTCTCAGCTTTATGAATTCTGAATGTGTTCTTTCCTTTCGGTTTTCTAACTCCAGGTCTCTTTGTACATTTTGTTATAATATTTGACTTTGTCTTCTTGAGCTGACCTTTGACATTTTCTGTTCAGCTTTTGTACCTCCTCACTTCTTCCATTTGCTTTAGCATCTTTATGCTGAGAAGCAAGTTTCAGAGTCTCTTTTGACATCCATTTTGAGTCCAAAGTCAATGTTTAATGCACACTAACAAACAATACAAGGGAAATGGTGCTTGAAACCAGCATTCTGAGTTGGACAGGTAAGTAATCCTAAATTATACTTAAGAATGGCTATGGAACTGAGGAGTACTTTTCTCTTCAAGAATAATTCCTGATTTGAGGAATTTCTCAGGAATACAATCTTAAAGACAGGCTGTACAATTTATTCATTCCCTTTTGCTAGTTCTGTCCTGTATTATGTTTAATCTTAACTATAAATGTTGTTTTTCTCTGGGAAGGTACCACACTTGAAATATGATTAAGTGTCTGAGGCAGAAGGAAGTGAAAGAACAACACCCCAAGAGTCCTAATGTGGTAAAGATTTTCAGCCTCGGAAACTGTTTACAGGGTCGTTATGAGTCGGACCTGACTCCACGGCGTACCACTGCTACCACCACCAATATGGTGCTGGAGGCTCAGCACCGGACTGTAAACCATAAGGTGATTGGCTCAAACCCACCACCCTCTCCTCGGAAACCCTATACAGGTTCGCTCTGAGTCGGAACTGACGCTCTAGCACTTAACAACAGCAACTGCATTTATAAGGAAGTTTTGTCCACTCTACAGCTACTTTTATTTTTTCTGTTTCAGTCTGATATATATATATATGATTTGAATATTAGTGGCACCTAAATTTCAGTAGTCCTGGTGTGGCGCTGCGGGTTAAGGCACCAGACTGCAAAGTCGTTTGAACTACAAGGTCGGTGGTTCAAGCTCACTAGCTGTTCCTCGAAAACCCTATCAGGGTTGCTATGGGTCAGAACCGACTCTATGGCACAAAATTTCAGTAGGTCTGGCCAGTTAAAAATGGGCTGAACTAACTAGGGGTTTGGGAATTAAAGTTCATTGATGGTTCTTACTAACAAACAAAACAAACAAACAAAACCAAAAATAAATTAAATTAAAAACGCAAATTGGAAAGTTAGGCTGATTCATAGATTGGTAGGGATGATCAGCTTGCTTGTTGTTATTCAAGATTTTCTAATATTGCTCCAATATCAACAGTCTCTGGCCATTTGCACCAAAAAAAGAAATGAAGAGGTTGTACTCAGGAAATCAATTCGATTTATAAAAATGCACTCATTGTAATCTTACTCCTGAGAAACTCCTTTATGGATCCTCTGGGCTTATTGTAATCTTTCAAGCAGCCTGATTGGGCCGTGCTAAGAGGAGCATTTGCCTCTGAGCACATAACAATGTTTTTTTCAGGATTAGAACAAGAAAGGAATTTCAAAGTTTCATACCTTTTGTGGAAGAGACTTGATTTTTCTTTTGAGAAATAGATCTCACATGAAAGAGACCATGAGTTGCAGACAACCGCCTTGAAGTTAGAGTATATCATACAAGTTATTGGCTGATGTCTAAATCTAGTGTGGTGCTGCGCCATAATGTACTGGACCACAAACTTAGTTTGAATCTCAGGGTTGGTCGTTCAAACTTACCAGCCATTTCTCAGAAACGCTATACATGGTGGCTATGAGTCAGAGTCAACTCAATGGTAATTAACAACAACAACAACAACAACAATTTTGTCATGCAGTTAAAATGTCAGATCACTGAGAAATGCTATAAGACATTGTTGAAAGTGGTGCTGCTATTTTAGAGATCATTTCTCCAAATGGTTATAATAATAACTAATCAGTACTTGGGGTCGACAAAATTTTCTTCTAGTCCTACATATGCAAGTCTACTTGAGTGACCTTAGGAAAGAAAGAGATAAAAAGGTAGTATATTGGAAAAGTGATTAAGGAAGGAAAACATTTGCCCCCTCATAGAACATCAATAGCCACAGATGTGCCCTAGAGTCCCTCATTGACTTTTTTCTCCTTCATGAATCTTTATTTTTACATGAGTGTTGATTTAAACTTCTTCACACTATCCTATAATGTGTTTTATCTCCTTTGTGTTCTCTTGTATCAATTTTAAATTGCAAAAATTATCACTTTCTTTAAATTAAATACATATTTAATTACCAAAGTAAACAACAGGCTTATACCTTGTTACAAGAAAATTCAAAAAGTTTTATTGAATGGTAGAGAGATTAATAAATTGGGAGATAGCAGCATCAGGCAGGCACTATAGAATTTCAAATTGTAGGGTTGTGAGGATTTTATCAGATATTGCAAACAAAGGGCTACAAGCTTACAGTCACGAAGGGGATTGGTGTTCTTAAGTACCGTGGAGTTGGTTCCGACTCATAGTGACCCTGCACAGGGTTTCCGAGGCTGTAAATCTTTACGGGAGCAGAACGCCTCATCTTTCTCCATGGCAAGAAATTACAAGGGGGGTGTTATTAAGCTTAAAATTACTTAATTTATTAATTTTATACTCTAACCTCCTGGCACATGTTAATCAAATCATTCCTCTTGGATTAACTGCAAATATTTTCTATAAACATGTTTAATAAACAATTCCTTGCACATATTAAAATCTTGCTCCTTGCACCCTTCAGGACACAAAAAGTTAAATTTTTACAAAAAGCTGAATTGTCTTTTTTAGGACAGCAAGAACTGAGACTTTGGTCAAACTGCCTTTTAATCTCCTAATAGCATTTAACTTAGATCTGGGTCAGCCTTCTCAGTCGTGACGAGCACCTCAGTTTTAGGATGCACATACAAAACATACAAGGTATGTCACTGACTGTCTTTTCCAAATATAATATCCACAACAAGACGGAATTAAAGAAACAGTTTATCCTAAGAATCCTTTCAATTCCATTTGCTTTTCCCTTAAATTTAACCTCCTCATTGAAGTTGTGGCATATTTTTCTTATAATCGTTGCTCCCATGCCTCTCAAATAATATCAGGGCAAGGATTTCATTTTCATCACTTGGATTTATGAAACCACAATTTGTCTTCTAATTATTTTGTTTATATGCAATCATAAAGTAATTGAGATTATTTTAAAGTTATATTATTAAAGTATAACCTACACATAGAGATGCATATATATCAGCTGCCCAAATAAGGAAATATTTAGAAATAAATCTAACCAGAGAAACGAAAGATCTATACAAAGTAAGATACAAAGCACTACTACAAGAAACAAAAGGAGACCTACATAAATGGAAGACTCTACCATGCTCATGGATTATTGTTGTTGTTGTTAAGTGCTATTGAGCCAGTTCTGACCCATAGCAACCATGTAAGGGGTTTCTGAGGAGTGGTTGGTAAAGTTTAAACCTCCAACATTGTGGTTCAAATCAATTATGCTGTCCAACACATTTACCCACAAAGCCACACCAAGACTCATGGGAAGTATCAGGTATTGAAAAATAAAACATATTACTTTTATTTGAGATTTAAAATGAAATGCTGAGTTTACAGCATGTCGCTGCTTTTATTTTTTATATCACTTACACATCTCTTGTGGCAAGCTGCTCGCCCCCCCAAAAATTTAATAAATTTAACATGGTACCCAAACCACTTTGAGAATAGACACTTATTTGGATGTGTAAACTATCTAATTTTTATTTTAAAATCAATTTTATAAATCACCACAGGCACGGTAGTAATGATTATATGTGGTGGAGTCGTAACAGCAGCAAATACACAAAAGGAAAAGAAATTTTAAGTCATATCATTTATTGAAGTTGTAAAGTGCCATGAGGCAGTTCTGACCCATAGTGAACCTGTATGGAGTTTCCGTGGAGTGGCTGATGGATTTGAACTTCCTACCTTGATGTTCAAACTGATCTTGCAGTCATAGCAACACTATGGACTGACAAAGTGGCAGCATCAATGGGCTCAAGAGTGTCAACAATTATGAGATTGGCCCAGGACTACCAGGACTGGGCAGTGTTTCGTTCTGTTGTACATAGTGTTGCTATGAGTGGGTACCGACTCAATGGCACATAACAACAACAACAACAACATAAATGATATGGGGTCCTGGTGTAGCACTGCAGGATAATGCACTTGACTGCAAGGTCAGTTTGAACATCAAAGTCGGAAGTTCAAATCCATCAGCCACTCCACGGAAACTCCATACAGCTTCGCTATGGGTCGGAACCGCCTCATGGCACTTTACAACTACAATAAATGATATGACTTAAAATTTCTTTTCCTTTTGTGTATTTGCTGCTGTTACGACTCCACCACACATAATCATTACTACCATGCCTGTGGTGATTTATAAAATTGATTTTTAAATAAAAATTAGATAGTTTACACATCCAAATAAGTGTCTATTCTCAAAGTGTACCATGTTAAATTTATTAATTTGGAGGGGGGGTGAACAGCTTGCCACAAGAGATGTGTAAGTG
>NW_006408524.1:0-1722 GCF_000296735.1 Chrysochloris asiatica
TGTTAAGTGCCATCGAGTCGGTTCCGACCCATAGCGACCCAGTACAGGGTTTCCAAGGGGTGTAAATCTTTACAGGAGTAGAAAGCCTCATCTTTATCCCGCGGAGCAGCTGGTAGTTTCGAACTGCTGACCTTAAGGTTCGCAGCCCGATTCGTAACCACTACGCTACCCCCCCTTTTTTAAATGTACACATACCATATTGAAATTATATGTTCATTTAAATGTCCAAAGCCAGCCTCCTGCCCAAAGGCACACTGTCTTTCTCAGTCTGTGGGTCTGGTTTGGGTAGTCCTAGGGTCCTCTGTTCCTGCAGTGACAGATTAACTGCTCTTCCCTTTTAGTTGCACCTCTTCTACATTTACAGATGTGACAGTTACCATTAGTCCTGATAACAGTTATCCACAATTGAACCATAAAATCCAATCCCCTTTCAGCACCAGACCCACCTGTACAAGAAGAAAACTATTTATTGGAGATTCTAGCTTAAACTCCCCGCCCCCACCCCCACCATCCTATTCCCAGTCACCCTCATGAAAGCTTGTAAGCCAGTCACAGCCCCCCTGTTTTTGTAGCTGAAGTCCAACTTGCCTGTCCGTGTCAACGCAGTGTGAGGAGGAGGCGTTGGCGTTTTGGGTAACTTCATCCATACACAAAGGATAGATCAAGTTGTAGCAGTTTACGTTTGCTCTTTGTGTCAAGCTGCTTTATCTTCATCTGATCAAGTTCTGGTCAGTAAGCCATCCAAGCTAGGTCAAATGGATACTAGCTGCAAGTTTGGGAGTTCTCACACGCTGCTTCTCTCCCCCCCCACCCCCACCCCCACCCCCACACACACTTCAGACCAGCAGGCCACTTCCCTCTTAACTATTCCCCTTCCCCAGTGGCTCTTATAATAGAGTTCTGCAATACCAGTGGCTTATTCGTATTAAACACCTCTTCAACAAACTAAATGGTAACTAAACACATGGACCTTACTAGATGGAATACACAGGAATAAAACTGACAACATCTTTGGAAAGAAATAATGGAGAAGCTCAATATCATCAGCCAAAACAAGACCAGGGGCAGACTGGAACAGACCATTAACTGCTACTGTGCAAGTTCAGGCTGAAGCTAAGGAAAATTAAAACAAGTCCAGGAAAGCCAAACTGTGACCCTGAACTTACGTTACCTAATTTGAAGACCAACTCATGGATAGATTTGATGTATTAGACACCAATGACTGAAGACCAGAAGAATTGTGGAATGATATCTTGAACATTACACATGAAGAAAGCAACAACTGATTAAATAGATAGGAAAGAAACTGGAAGTCAGAAGAGACTTTGAAACTTGTTCTTCAGCATAGAGAAACTAAAGTTAATTGTAAGAAATAAAAGGAGTAAAAGACCTTAACAAAGGGAAAGTGGTGAAGACATTCTAAAGTATTATAATGAAATGTGTAAAAACCTGAAACATGTTCAAATTTGGAATCGACTCCATGGCATGTAACAGCAAATGAACAAAATATTGAGTGGCCCAGGAAGCATCAAAACAAGATGAAGGAACACAAAGTGTCACTGTCCAAAAGTCATTTGTCAGTGTTCAACCATGTTAGTAGGGTAGCATATGATCAAGAACTGAAGATATTAACCCAGAAATTAATTGGAACTTAATCCAACAGCATTTTAGGAGGTTGTGGAACAATATACACTTGTCTGGGGATATTCATCAGCTACATGC
>NW_006408524.1:2407-5760 GCF_000296735.1 Chrysochloris asiatica
AATGTAATGAAACAAGCTATATGAATGGTTGAATGTGAAGCTGATGATGTGCCCTGTAAACTTTCACTCAATGCAAAATAAAAACATTTAATTTTTTAAAAAAAATAAAATAAAATAAAAAAGAACTGAAGATATTGAAGAAAGAAGTCCAAGTTGCACTGTGAAAGCATTGGCGAAAAACAAGGTTTGAGGAATGGATCAAATACAAAGTAAAAATATTCCAGCCAAATGATGCAACAGTGGAAATGCGGATTTGTGTGTGCCAAGAAATTTGTCTGGACAACATATTGGAAGAGATCCATCTTTGTGCCCATTCCAAAGAAAGGATGATCCAACAAATGCAGAAATCATCAAACAATATCATTAATATCATGAAAAAGTAAATTCTGCAGGCGATCATGGATGTGGCAGTACACTGACTGAGAACTTCCCGAAATCCAAGCAATGTCATTGCTGATGTCAGAACTTGTATGTTGACCAAGAGGCAGTCATTAGAACAGAACAAGGGAATGCTGATTGGTTTGTCCCAGGGTTGTATCCATTCATTATACCCATCTAATCTATGTGGTGAGCAAATAATCTGAAAAGCTGAATTTTATGAAGAACATGGCATCAGGATTGAAAGAAGAGTCATTAACAACCTGTGATATGCAGATTACACAATTTTGCTTGCTGGAAGCTAAGAGGACTCAACGTACTCATAAAAATCAAAGACTACAACCTTCAGTTTGGATATCACCTCAGCTTAAAGAACAGAAAATCCTCACAGTGGATCAATAAATAACACCATGATAAACAGAGAAAAGATTAAAGTTTTCAAAGAGTTCATTGTGCTTGGATCCACAAATACCTTTTTAAGCAGTGTAAACGATGAGTATACACATGGATCTCCCCAGTTGGAATACACAGAAATAAAATTGACCATGTCTTTCGGAAGAAAAGGTAGAAAAGCACAATATCATTTATCAAAACAAGGCCCAGGAGCAGATGGAACAGACCATCAGTTGCTCATAGGAGAGTTCAGACTAAAGCTGAAGATACTCAAGTCCACAAGGGCCAAAATATGATCTTGAACATACCCTACCTGAATTTAGCGGCCATCTCAAGAACAAATTTGATGACCGAAGACCAGAAGAGGTGGGATGATGTTAAGAACATCATACAGGAAGAAAAGATAAAATCATTAAGATGAAAAGACCAAAATGAATGTCAGAAGAAACTCTGAAACTTGCTCTCAAGTATAGAAATGCTAAAGCATATGGAAGATATGAGGTAAAAGAGCTGAACAGACCAAAGAGCAGATCAAAAAGACAAAGTCAGTTATTGAAATGTGCAAAGACCTGGAGTTAAAAAACCAAAATGTAAGAACATGCTCAGCATTTCTCAAGATGAATAAACTGAAGGAAAAATTCTAGCCCCAACTTGCAATATTGAAGAATTCTATGGACAAAATATTGAATGGTGCAGAAAGCATAAAAAAAGATGGAAGGCATACAGAGTCACTGTACCAAAAAGAAATGGATGATGTTCAACCATTTCAAGAAGTAGCATATGATCAAGAGAATGGTACTGAAGGAAGAAGCGTAACATGCACTGAAAACACTGGCAGAGAACAAGGTTCTTTGATGGAACGTGAATTGAAATCTTTAACAAACTGACACAGCACTGGAAGAACTCACTTATCTATGCCAAGAAACCTGGTCAACTGATTTTAACAGATCCATATTTGTGCCTGCTCCAAAGAGAGGTGACCTAATGATATGCAGAAATCATAGGACAGCATCATTATCACATACAAGTAAAAATTTGCCCTAAGATAATTCACACACATCTACAACAGTACATTGCCAAAGGTTCCAGTTGGATTCAGACGATGAAGTAGAACCAGGAATATCATTTAACTAGAACAAAAAAATAGATCTTGACTGAAAGCAAAGAGTACGAGCAAGAAGTTTATGTGTGCTTTAATGAATACACAGATGCTTTCGACTATGTGGATCATGACAAGCTATGGATAACATTGTGAGTAACAGGTATTCCAGAACACTTAATTATACTCGTGAGGATATTATGCTTGATCAGGAGACAGTCGTTCAAACAGAATAAGAGAATACTGAATGGTTCCAAAATCAGGAAAGGTGTGTGCCAGCGTTATACTCATTCACCATATTTATTTAGTCTGTATAGCGAGCATATAATCTGGAAAGGTGGATTGTATGCACAAGAGCATGGCCTCAGGATTGGAGGAAGACTCATTACCAACATGTAATATAACCTTGCTTGCTGAAAAGATTGGTGGTGGTGCTTTTGTTAAGTGCATTTGAGTCTACTCTGAATCATAGTGGCCCGTTGGAGCGGCTGGTGGATATGAACCTCAACCTTGATGAAACGGTGGTGTTAAGAGCCATCAAGTTGATTCCGACCCATAGCGACTCTATAGGATTTCTGAGGAGCTACTGGTAAACTTGAACTGCCAACCTTGCAAATCAAACTGACTTTGCAATCCAACACATTAATCCCACAGTACCACACTAGGACTCCAGAAATACTGATGAAGATAGAAGACCACAGCCTTTAGTATGTGTTGTACCTTAATATAAAGAGAACAAAAATCTTCACCACTGAGCCAATAAATTGGTGTTTGCTATGTGCCCAGTAAGCGACCCTATATAGGGTTTCCAAGGAGTAGTGGCTGGTTGTTTGAACTGCTGACCTTATGGTTTGCAGTCCGGTGCTGATCCTACTAGCACCATACCAGGAGTCCTTATATGTATTTTTTGTATACACATATTTTATTCAGGCTATTTTGTATATGAGTTATAGGTACATATTCAGGAAACTGCCAGATATTAAACTAATTATGACAACAGTAAGTGTAGAACAGTAGTTAATTAATAGTAGTTTGAGGCTTGGTTTTCCAAAAATTTCAGACGCCTCTAAAGACCAGTAGCAATGCCTGACAGGTAAAATTTAATTGAGAGAGCCCTTAGGTAGATACAAGGGAAAGGTGATAGACAGTGAAAAGGTCCTGCATACACTATACCAAAAGGTTCTGTTCAGTGCTTTCCAAAAAAGTTTCTGAGATAGCATCACTATCCCAGCATTTTCTTTGGCAAAAAATGTCAAATTTTTGTTAAAACATGAACTTGATTCTATTATTTAATAATTTATATACTGCAGTTTAAGAGAATACGATTCTATGCTATTCTGGGTTTTTTAAATTGTACCTTGTACTTTCACTTTATTGTATTTAATTGTTGTTGTTAAGTGCCGTCGAGTCGGTTCTGACCCATAGCGACCCTGTACAGGGTTTCCAAGGCTGTAAATCTTTACGGGAGCAGAAAGCCTCATCT
>NW_006408524.1:5860-6995 GCF_000296735.1 Chrysochloris asiatica
GAAGCAGAAAGCCTTACTTTTGCCACGGATCAGCTAGCCGTTTCTGTATTACCTTTAGCAAACCTTTACTTGCATGAGATATCAAAGAGATTTTCCAATGATTTCCTCATTCCATTGGGTCACCTCTCTTTGGAATGGGCACAGATATGGATATTTTCCAATCAGTCAGCCAGATAGTTATCTGATTCTATTATTTAATAATTTATATACTGCAGTTTAAGAGAATACGATTCTATGCTATTCTGGGTTTTTTAAATTGTACCTTGTACCTTCACTTTATTGTATTTAATTCATCCTCACTAGTGCCGTCGAGTCGGTTCTGACCCATAGCGACCCTGTACAGGGTTTCCAAGGCTGTAAATCTTTACGGGAGCAGAAAGCCTCATCTTTCTCCTGCGGAGCAGCTGGTAGTGTTGAACTGCTGAACTTGCGGTTCGCGGCCCGATTCGTAACCACTACGCTACCAGAGTATTTACTGTACTTATCTTCTAATTGAATGGAAAAACTTTATGCTTCGTCTATGTCTCGAACATAATTTAATTTAACTAGAACAAAAAGAAATACATCAGGTGAGCATAGATTCTCAGTACCTTATAATAATTTAAAACTTTAAACTAGTCCAACTGAAGTATTACATGTGAGGAAAACGGAACCTAAAGCCATTTTTGACTTACAAAAGTAATGGTAGAATTAGAAAACTCAGATTTCCAAGTTTTTTGGGCAGGTGTGATTATGAGATTTGGCTTTTTTCCCCAAACATCTAAACTTATACATAAAGTGTAACAAACTTCTTCATTTATTTATTGTTGTTGTTAGGTTCCATCAAGTCGATACCGACCCATAGAGACAGACCTTATGCACAGCAGAACGAAACACTGCCTGATCCTGGGCAAACCTTACTAAGTATTGTTTCTATGCTTGAGTCCCATCGATACTGCCACTTGGCCAATCCATCTCGTTGGGGGTCTTCCTCTTTTTCTCTGACCCTCTACCTTACCAAACATGATGTACTTCTCCATTGACTGCTCAATCCTGACAATATGTCCAAAGTATGAGAGATGAAGTTTGGCCATCATGGCCTCTAAGGAGCACTCTGGCTGTACTTCTTCCAAAACGGATCTATTGGTTCTTTTGG
>NW_006408524.1:9040-73214 GCF_000296735.1 Chrysochloris asiatica
GTGTGTAAATTTGAATAATAGTGGTATTAACTGGGCTTCCCTGTAGGCGCATGCATATTATCCTATCACAGACAACGTTGTACCTCATGACGCATCTGGATATGTTCTTTTTGACGATGAATGCAACACCATTCATCTTCATTTATTTATTGCAAAGATAAAAAAAAATTCTCAATATCTAAAAACTCCATCCTAGGCAATGATTTAAGTGTATTCACAAGCAAACTGGTGACCAGAGTATCTAAAAAGATGACTGAAGTCGGATTAGCCAGCGTTTCTCATAGGAAGTAGGCAGTCTTAAGTATTAGATCTATTGTACCTGGTACTCCGACCTCTCATTAAATATTTATAACACTAAGGAGCTTTTTTCCAGTTATGGATAAGCACAAATGTGCCATACTGAGTAATAACTCAAAATATTATATAGGAATTCACATGGTTAAATTTTACTTTTGACACTTAAAAAATCTGGCAAGACAGAGGTTAGTTTAAATATATATAGTTAACATAGTAATAGAACATATTGCTTGAAAATCCCTGGGTACCAAAGTATTATACTGAGATGTCATCCTACCTTTGTAACTGGGAATGTTTAGATACTGGATCAGATTTTTAAACTGTGATCTCTAAGATTTCATCATCATGACCAATTAAGAATTCAGAGATTGAAAATAATTTTGCCTTAAAATCGATTGAATCAAGTTTTCATAAGAGCAGTCATATAAAGAAGTTTGGTTGTTATTAAGGGTAATCATCAAGCTGGTTCTGTCTCCTGAAGACTCTGTATGGAGTTTCGGAGGCTGTAAATCCAAGTGGAAGCAGAAAGCCTTACTTTTGCCACGGATCAGCTGGCGTCACACAGTCCAGTGCTTATCTTATGGAGCCATCATGCTCACAAAGAAGAGGCTTTTGTTAAGTGCTGTCAAATCAATTCTGACTCATATAACCCTGTATGGGGTTTCTGAGGAGTAGCTGGTGGGTTTGAACCTCTAATCTTGTTGTTCGTAGTCCAGTGTTTATCCTACAGAAGGTGCTGTTGAGTTTATTTCAGTTCATAGTGTCTGTGTACAGGGTCTCCGAGCATTAAATCTTCATAAGAGTAGAAAGCCTCATCTTCCTTCCCGGGAGCTACAGGCTGGCCTGAGCCATGAACCTTGTGATTTGCAGTCCATTGCTTATCATGTGGAGCCATAGATGTCATTAAATGCTGAGTATATTTATTTCTCTCTGGTAATCAGTGTCACTTGCAGTCTCTATATGAAATTAATACAAAAGATACACTACTTTAGGAAAAGTCTTGTAATAATCAGGCTCATATCATAAAATCTTTCCAGGATATTTTGTAACTGTAGGCCTCTAATTTCCAGATACCCTGTTGCCTTTAAAGCAGTTTTTTATTTGTAAAATACTGCCTGTTAGTTTTTATGATATATCTATTACATAAAGTCCTTACTTTTTCTCTAAGTGACTGGACAATATTTTAGGGAGCTTTGTTTTAAAAAAGGGAGATATAAGATAAGGAAGACCGTAGAAGAATTGATGCCTTTGAGTTGTGGTGTTCGAGGAGAATACTAAAAGTGCCGTGGACTGCCAAAAGAACCAATAGATCTATTTTGGAAGAAGTGCAGCCAGAGTGCTCCTTGGAGGCCAGGATGGCTAAGCTTCGTCTCTCATACTTTGGACATGTTGTCAGGAGAGAACAGTCACTGGAGAAGGATGTCATGCTGGGTAAGATGGAGGGTAAGAGAAAAAGAGGAAGACCCCCAACGAGATGGATCAGCCAGCTGGGTAAGATGGAGGGTCAGAGAAAAAGAGGAAGACCCCCAATGAGATGGGATCAGCCAGGTGGCATCATTGATGGACTCAAGTGTGGCAGCGGTAGTGAGGTTGGCCCAGGATCGGACACTGTTTCGTTCTGCTGTGCATGGGGTCTCTATGAGTCGGTTCCGACTCGATGACACCTGACAACAACAACAACATAAGATAACATACTTTAGCTTATTTATTACCAACACTCTTATGCTCGGTTTCCAGATGCAGAAACTAAAGCACAGATAGTAAACTTAAATATTCATAATTAACATGATGATAGAACATATTGTATTAAGTTGACTTAGTGCCCAGGGGACAGAATGGACCGTGGAGATCCTTGTGGATGAGCAGACATGTAACAACTCATCAGGGATGGTGATGAATTTGCCTGTTTTCATGTGACGTGTCTGAAGTGGATCCAAAACTAGAGCCCAGAGCCTGTGAATCTTTTAGAAACTCTGCATCCAATCCTTAAAGAGGTATCAGATAGAGAGTCAGCTCTTACTTATGAATATTCGTGGAGAAAGGGATATAGGTACATAACCTAAATATTAATCATCAAAAGACACCTTTTGCCTTCATGTTTGTAACGGCAAATACAGACATGTACTTTCACTTCATTTGGGAACTGGAAGAAGAAAACCAGAAATTCCTTATAAGGTAAGACGAAAGGTTGGCTTGATGGATTAATCATACGTCAGATAAGGTGATAAATCTAATTTCAATTCTAGGATTCTGTATGTGTTATTGCTTGAAACATATCCACACGAAACTTTTTCTAAGGTTATTTTCAAATTTACATTTATTTAGAAAACAAAGTTTTGGTATTAGGTTATGTCGGGTTCTTTGTTCTTCGTAAGCGCTGTGGAGTTAGTTTGAACTCAGAATGACCCCACCCCCCACCGTATAGGGTTTCAGCGCCTTTAAATCTTGGAGGAAACAGAAAGCCTCATCTTTATCACACAGAGCATCTGACGGACTTGAACCACAGTTATCATGGCTGACAGTCCAGTGCTTATCGTTTGGAGCCACTATGCTCCCATGTCAGCTTCTTTGTTGTTCTTATGTGCTGAGGAGTCGGTTCCAACTCATAGTGACCCTGTATAGGGTTTCTGAGGCTGTAAATCTTTATGGAAGCAGAAAGCCTCATCTTTCTTGTGCGGAACAGCTAGTAGTTTCGAACTGCTGACATTGCGGTTCGCAACCCAATTCGTAACCACAATGCTACCAGAGCTCCTTTGTCAAGCTTCTTTAGGGAGCATGAAATTGTGTATCCTCTGTTCAAAAAGCATTATATTTAGTTATTTGAAAAGATAAAAATACGCTGTATTTGCTTTCAAAAGTTTAAAACTCTGTACAGAATTCATATATTCTCATTAAACCGTCATAACTTTGTAGTGTGAAGAGTGTTAGCCCTTTGTTTTTTCTTTGTAAATGAGGAAATACAGACTTAATTGAATTGTTTTCTAAAGGTTAAAAGACAGTTGAGATTAGTACAGAGTATTCTGATTTATGATCTTTCCTCAGGAACACCCTGCCTCAAAACTAAATCATGAATACAGTAACATATGAAATGATTTTGTAACCATAATCATTGATTAGCAAGGAAAGAACATTTTTTTAAAAGCTAAAGCAAAGAGATAATGCTAATTAATTTTATAACTAAAATTGATTAAATTCACAAAATCATAAAATCCAAAAGTTGAAGGTAACCAAAATCATTCAGGACTATATAGTTCAAACTTTTGTTGACTTCAACCCCTAGTAAGAAATTTTTTACTTAGTATAAATATGGAGTCCTAGTGTGGCACTGTGGGTTAATACGCTAGACTGCAAAGGCAGTTCAAACTTACCACCTGGTCCTCGGAAACCTTTAAAGTGTCGCTCTGGGTCAGAACCAACTTGATGGCACTGAACAACAGTATACACATATATCCATCTGTCCCTGTAATTGAAACGAAACTTTCACAAGACAGGTGCCATTACCATGTGGAAAACATTCTGATATTTTCCTCAGTGTTTGTTGTAAACCACTAAATGGATTAGACTAATCACTAATGATTGTTGTTTATAAAATATTGATCTAGGTAATTTGACATGATACATGATTGTATTAAATATTACAAATAAACTAGGATGTCCAAAAAAATGCTGTTATCTAAAATAATTACTTTAGGATTATACTATATTCTAGTCATGTTCACATTGCTCAAAGCCAGTTTTTAAAATTCTGTTTGGAATTGTAATCTGCATACCCTTAAATACTCTTCTTATGGCAAATTTGCATCCACAAAGAGTGGAATTTGTTTTAAATGCCCATTTGGACCCAGTTTAGCAAATAAAGTGTGTAGTGTGTGGAGTTACTGTTAGTACATTTCACATAGATGAAACAACTAACTTGTAGCACAAACATTTCATAGTAGAATCTGGTATACATTTTATGACTAAAGAAGTGTTTCAGGGTCTTATAGTGACTGAGATTGATTTCCATAGATAGAAAACATGCTGAGTAAAATATTTATAGTTGGAAAAATGAGAAATACTCGCATTTGGTAATTTACAAGAAATTAAGGTATGAGTAAGTAAGCGTTTGTCTTACCTGCTTCAAGGCAGTGTGAATTTTAATCCATTAAAAAGCAGTAATTTAGACTAAGCACACTTCAGAAAGACACAAATTGCTTGCCTATTTACTGTCAATTTATTTTGAGTTATAAATATGAAGACTCAGTTCTTGACTTTCTATTCTAAAAACATGAAGGACTATGCATAAACAATTTTGAGACCAAATTTTGCCATTGATTTTGCTGATATTATTTGCAGCTTAGATTTGGTAACAGAAAGTCTAATTCTTGTTTTTTACTACAAAAACTGAGTCTGAGAACTATCCTGGACTTCCCTGGCTTTTTACCAGTTTACCTCTTGTTTCCATTTACAAACAAATGAGTCAAAATGTCCTATTTTGCTCCCTCTCCCACTCTTCATTTTTATTTTGTATCTATTTTGCCTCTACTTGTTTTGCTTTCATCCTGATACTTCTGGTCACCTTTTCCCATTTGTTTTTTCACTCACTAGCTAGAGATGATTGCTATGGAAAATCCTGCAGACTTGAAGAAACAATTATATGTGGAATTTGAAGGAGAACAAGGAGTTGATGAGGGAGGTGTTTCCAAAGAATTCTTTCAGCTGGTCGTGGAGGAAATCTTCAATCCAGATATTGGTAAATATTTTAGTGATGTGATTATGGTGTCAAACCATCCTTTTAAATAAAGAATTTTTTTATGTTAGTTTATAGACATTCTTAGTGAGAAAGAACAATAAAAGAAAGTTTTGGTGTGGATTAATTAGAACCACAGATAATGATTTCAGTGGTTCATTGTTTCACATTCTTACTGAGATTACGTAGCCAAATAGTTTAATACAGAAAATCATCTTTTTGGTAACTTCAACTAGGAACACTTGATAATAATGGTACACTAAATAATTAAAAGGATTTATACGCTCTTCTGGATTCCTGGTGTGGTGTGGTGTGGTGTGGTAGCATAAACATTAGACTGCTAGTAACCTCAAGGTTGGGGGTTCAAAACTACCAGCTGTTCCTCAGAAGCCCTAAACAAGATCCTGGTGAATTAGATTCTATTCAGCGGCACTTAACAAATAATGCTCTTCTTGGTAGTCGAAATGTTGATCAAATTTGTGATACAAAACAAGAGCTTATAAGAACAGTGGTCTGAAGAATGTTGAGACTGTCTCAAAATTTAGAGAAAGTCTGGACTGTATCAAACAGATTGATTTGTGTAAGATATCTTAGAGCTGTCATTATCATATTTCTTCCCTTGTTCACCTCGCATCTCTAATGGTATCTGTCTCCCTAGAAATGTCTCACTTCACACACTTTGGGAAAGGCTGATCTGTATGGTTCAGTTGGAAAGTGAAGGAATTGAGTTTCAGGTTTTCTTCCTTGTTGATTGTGAGACAAATAGGCAAAGCAGAACAGGGAAGATATACAACTCCTTGGATAAGTGGATAGCCCTGACCTAGTTCATTTTTCACAGTAGAACAACTTGGAGATTCTGGGCCTGCTTAGTTTTTTAATTGAAGCCATCCAGTGATAGGAGTCCTGCTACGGTGCTGTGGGTTATGCGTTGGACTGCATAGTTGGTTGAAACCACAACAACAGCAGCTCAAGTTCACCAGCCACACAGGGTTGCTATGAGTCGGAACCGACTCGATGGCACTTAACAACAACAACAGGTATAGAAAAGGTTTCCACTAATGGTAACATCTGATTTGTGTGAAATGCATAGGTCGTTACCCTTAATCTTTGTCATTACTGTTAACGGCCTATTTTTAAGTTAAATGCATTGAACTGATCTTTCTGATTGTTACTGGTCAGTAATCTATAAATATATATAACTAAAAGCAAATAATTTTGAGTTTAAGGAAAAATTTGATCAAGGTAATACTTTATAAGCTTCATAAAGGAAAAGACAGTTGCAAAACAAAGGTAATTCAACTATGTAATTTCTCCATTTGGTTTATAGTAAATCTTGAGCTCAAGCTTCAGACCTGTCTATAAATGTTAAAGTACTTATATATGCAGAAATATTTTTAAGAAAAAGATATACTAATGTCTTCAAGGTGTCCTTGTATAGCACCTTAGAGTAAGCACTGGATTGCTAACCACAAGGTTGACAATTCAAACCCACCATTTGCTCCTTAGAAACCCTGAACAGGGTCGATAAGTCAGACCTGGATCCATGGCATTTAACAACAACTATGTTTGAAAGCAAAAAGTTACTAGATAATTGAAATGATAGCGGTAAAAATATCAAAAGAACTAATTTACAAGATGAAGTCTTCCAATTCTTTACCACCTGAAAAACAGTATTTCTTTGGACTCAGAATTTGTGTTCTCTTATATACAGGAGTCCTGGTGTGGCTGTAGGATGAGCACTGAACTGCAAGGTCGGTTTTAACCGTAAGGTTGGCAGTTCAAACTCACCAGTCACTCCTCGGAAACCCCATACAGGGTTGCTAATGAGTCGGAACTGACTCAACAGCAACTTATATATTCTCGTTAATTTATACTTTATTGCTTTTGAAACCAAGGATGTGCATTTCTGAGATCATCAAATTTATTAATGATGTATAATATAATGAACTGTACTTATGTACTTAGCCCTCTTACTAAGGAGCCCTGGTAATGTAGTGGATTATGTATAGTCAGCAGTTAACAAACACATCAGCTTCTCCTTTGAGAAAGATGAGGCTTTCAGCTCCCTACAGATGCAGGGCCGCTCTGAGCTGCGCCAGCCCTGAGGATGGGTGGAAGCAGCAGCAGCAGCAGCAGCAGCAGCCCTCCGTGTTACCATGGTTACAACTAAATGAACCAGATTGTAACATCAGTTTACCTAAAAAACCTCCTTAAGTCTAGACTTTGAACGTCAAGTAATAGATGATTCCAAGCTATCATTTCCTGAAGATTAAAATTTTAAGAACTCTTCATAATTTGTGCTCTGGTGATTAAGAGAACATTTTAAAATGTCTTTATTTTGAACTTAAATGTGAAAATGAAGGAACATTTTTAAGGCTTTCAAACTTCTTGGTAATCTGATTTGAACCCTTTTATAACCAAACTGGAGTCCTGGTGTGGCTCTGTGGGTTAATGCTGCGCTGGCCTGCAGAGTCTGTTAGAACCACAGGGTCCGTAATTGAAGCTCACCAGCCAATCCCTGGAAACTCTATACAGGGTCTCTGTGAGTCAGAGCTGACTCAATGGCACTTAACAACCACTACATCCTTTGAACTGACTCCTCGGCACGTAGTAACATCAACATGACCAAATTATTAATCTGCTTTGTAGCTTTTATTGTTGATATTGTGTGGTTTCAGTAATGGAAAACATGCTGAAATCAAGGGGAAAAAATCAACTTTGGTGTTTTTTTCTTCCCCCTGAGGTAACATGGATTTTGATAACAGTTATGTGGTAGTCATATGTCCAAAGTGGACTCTGATGGTAGGACTGGTGGGGTGAGTCCCGTTTCTTCAGAATCCCGCAGTTACACAGGTCCCCAGCAGGTGGTAGCACGTACTGCAACTGGGATAGCAGATTCCCAAGAACCCTGAGAGGCTGGAAATGTTGGTGGGTGATGATATACAAGGGTAAGTCAAAAAGTATTGCTACTAAACCCATAGAACCCTTTATTAAACAGTATCAAAATGTAAAGTGATTGTTCCTAACATATCCTCCAACTAGTTCTGTATACATCTGAAGGCTGTATTTTAATTCTTTCTAATCCTTCCCCAGAGAATTCTGTGCATTTCAGTTTACACCACGTCAGCACGTCAGTTTGGGCATCTTCGAGGGAATCATATCAGGTTCCTTGGGCATTCTTTGAGTTTGAGGGACAAAAAAAAGTGCAAAGAATTCTGAAGGGGCAAGATCAGGACTGTAGGGTGGATTTTGTTTTCTTAAAACTTCTTCAAAATCCCCTGTGATCATTTTGAGTTCTTCGAGAAAATCTACCACTGTTTTACCACAGGAATCCTCAAACAGTCTCTGTAACCTTCTGAGCTGGCCTCTGCCTTGAGTTTAACTTGTCCAGTAGATCTCAGAAGCCCTTATTTTGACTAGATCTTTTTTGAAAGTACCCTAACAAGAGTAACACAAATGTATTACTTAGAGAACTTATCTGCAGCTGTCCACTGATTGCAGAGATGCATTTAAAAGCATTTTGTTTGAAATATATCTGTGTAGGTGTCACAGAAGGATTAAAATGTAGTTATTATGTACTATTTTATTTCTACTGAAATTAGAGTTTTTTAGTTTTGAGATCTAAGTCTTAACATATTTCTTCAATTTCACAGTAAGAATTGAAAAATTCATATGTAAAAAGAAAATGTTATAAATTCCTATACAATTCTTAACTGACTTTTCCTTATGACATTGATTTGAAGGGAAAAAGGCAGTGCTGTCTTAGTAATGGCTTTCAGATTGATAAAACCAAATATATATCCTGTTCTCCACTGCGTGAATAGCTTGGGTGGCACCAGTGGCTGCTCCCCTGATGGTTTAGAGCCCTGGCAGCACAGTGGGTTATGTGAGGGGCTGCTTAACCTGAAGATCAGCATTTGGAGTCCACCAGCCGCTCCATGGGAGAAAGATGAGGCTTTCTGCTTCTGTAAAGGTTTGCAGCCTTGGAAACCCTATGCAGGGTCGCAATGAGGAGAAAGGACTGGGGGACTCCTTCTGTAAAGATAGCCAAGAAATCCTGGGCCGGGGCTGACTTGATGGCAGCTAACAATAAGTAACATCAAAATGATCTTCAGATTTGGATCTGGAATAATGAAGGACCCAGGTGAAACTAACAGCAGACTGCCTTTATTTTCTATAGTAGCTTACAGTTCATGTGTGAAATAGCTTTGGATTGTGGACATATTCTAAGTTTACCAAGCTTACTGACTTAATAGCCTCTTTTCTTAAGCCCTGGTGTGGCATTCTAGGATAAGCATGGGACTGCTAACCTCAAGTTTGGTGATTCAAAACCACCAGATGCTCCATGGAAACCCTTTCTAATGTCTCATTAGAAAGGTGCTAGAAAAAGTTCATTGTCTTAGTGTGCAGTTTTGAAAAATTGAAAACTACAATAAAAACAGTTTAAATTGTATGTTTTTTAAATGGATCAGTTATGGTTTTATAAATGAAGTTTGCTCAAAGTATGATAGCCTTTTATCTTTATTGATAATTTGTTTTTGTTTTTCTACCATTGAGTGGATAAAATATGTATGTTAATTAATTTTTCACGTTAGTGGAAGATTAGAAATTTTGAATTTAATGAGTAACATGCACCAGAATTGCTTATTGCTTTGTTTCCTTCATTTCTTAAAGTTACATGTTACCATTTGCTGTAACTTATAATAATAAAATCAGAATGTGTTTGAATATTGGCTTCTCAAGTGCTCAAGTAATAGAAACAGATTGACAGTTTCAGAAACCTTATCATGTAGAGTTTGTAAGTCAGAATTGACTTGATGGTAGGAGGTTTGCTTTGGTTTAGTCAGTTTATGTACGTAGCTTTTACAGTTTTGTTTGCATATGAAGTTCTTGTGGTTAATGTTTTCTATAGGAATTTGTCAGTCTATTCTGACTACTCTCAAATTTTGTACAACTGGTACTCGAAGTTTCATATGTGTAATTATTTCAAATTTATATTTTGATTGTCTTCCATTGTCAGTCTTTAATAGAATACAAAAGTAATATATTTTTTACAACTCATTTCTTATAGGTATGTTCACATATGATGAATCTACAAAATTGTTTTGGTTTAATCCATCTTCTTTTGAAACTGAGGGTCAGTTTACTCTGATTGGCATAGTACTGGGTCTGGCAATTTACAATAACTGTATACTGGATGTACATTTTCCCATGGTTGTCTACAGGAAGCTAATGGGGAAAAAAGGAACTTTTCGTGACTTGGGAGACTCTCACCCAGTAAGTTCTTTATGTTTTTTAGTTGATACCTTAGATTTTATTTAAATGTTAGAATGTAGTTTAAATTTTAGATGTTTTGGAGTGAGGGAGTATTTGTTCATATATCCAGAACAATAAAGTTATTTTAATCTTATGTTGTACCGTTAAGACTTAAAAACTCAAAGGGAAAATGTTTCATATGTTGCTGTCAGCAAGCAGCTTTTGTAAGACCAATAACATAGAACAGTGGCTTTGAAACAATTTGCTTTTCTTTAAATGAAACTCTGTGAGATTGCCAAATGAAGTCAGTGCTGGCCTGACTGACGTGCTTGCTAGCTGCAGTGTGTGTTTCCGTTTCTGGCTTCCACGGTGTCCTTCCCTAACTGATCGAGCAGAGTGTGAGTTCTACTGCTTAGGTTGTGCTAGCAGAGAATGGGACACCGCATCAATTAATGGCAATCATTCTGTCATTTCTATGGTGTAAACTATTTAGGGACCAAACAGAATGCTAATTGTGTTTTAATTCTTCCTGACAGACTCTTGTTTTCCATGAAGCATGATACAAACAATTTGTTGTACTCTGTGGTATTATGGTAGCTTCAGTTTTCCCTTTCTTATTGTTAGGTTCTGTATCAGAGTTTAAAAGATTTGTTGGAGTATGAAGGAAATGTGGAAGATGACATGATGATCACCTTCCAGATATCTCAGACGGATCTTTTTGGTAATCCAATGATGTATGATCTCAAGGAAAATGGTGATAAAATTCCAATTACTAATGAAAACAGGAAGGTAACACATTTTTGTTTCTTCATTGTTCTTTCTGGTAACCAAATTTCAAAGCATGTGTTCCTGTAATTTTCAAAGAAGTGTCTAATAGTTTGTGTCAAGAAATCTCAAGTAACCAAGATTATGTAGATATAATCACATATTTTAAAACCTTTGTTTGGTAATAAGTATACTTTGTGATTGTATTTTTTAAAAGTCAGTTGTAGCTAATGTATCTTAATAGTATTTCAGAATTAATCTTAATACATAAATAAGCATTAATATATGAATGGTCCAAGGAGAAATTTTGGAAAATACCAAAAAAGATAACAAAAATTAATTCCCATTTCCCATAATTATGCTGGTTTTGTTATTTATCCTTAATATTTTGAATAAATATAAGGTACATCCCTCCCAGCCCTTGATTTTTCTCTTGCTGTGTTATTTACCTAGTCCTTCTTACCTTTGAAGTGTGGGCACTGAAATCTTTCAGGCTGTCAGGGTGAGAGAACTGAAAGAAGCCAGAGAGTGAGCCTGATTCAAACACACAGTTTTATTTTCTGTGACTCTGCCCTCCCTCATACTATGGGAAAGTTGCTTGAGTGGACATTCTCATCCTAAATAAGGCCATCCTATAATTGCCATTCAGGCCTGGATCACACTACTGTACTCTCTAAAAATGGTCAAATTTTCATTCTTTTGGTGCCATTATGGAGTCCTGATGTGGCACTGTAGGATACGCAATAGACTTCTAACCTCAAGGTCTATGATTCAGATCCACCAGCTGCTCCTCGAAAACCCTATACAGTGTTGCTATGATTCCTAACCGACATGACAGCACTAACAGCAGCAAGAAGTGCTATTGTTTTCAGAATCATATAGTGAGTGGTTGCTGTAAGAATGGTATGGCCCTATGTTTTATTACCAGAAACTTTGTAACCAGACTTAGAAATAGAGGAGGCAAAGACGGATGCTTATTCTATATCCTAAGAGGTCAGAGGGTAGAGATAGTTGGACCAGGGTTTGTCAACCGTGGCACTGTGTACTTAAGGGGCCAGATCATTCTTGGTTGTGGGACTGTTGCTTTGCCTTGTATAGGATGTTTACCAGTATCCCTGTGGCCTCGACACACTAGATGCCAGCAGCACCTTCCTGAATCATAATAGTCAGAGTGTCTCCCGACATTGTGAAATGTCCTTTGGTGGGGCACAGTTCTCCCCATTCTCTCCCACTCCCCATTGTGAGCCACTGCTTTACCCATAGCACTCAATGGGATTTCATTGGATTATTTATCTAGACGTTTTGAGACAGAAGGAAGGGAGGCCATAATAGAAGAAAAGTGAGAGGCTGATTTTCCATAGACATGCATAGTGTGAATTGAACTCTGGAAGCGAGAATAATAACCTTGTAGTGAAACAAGGAAGCCCCTACAGCTAGGACTTTCTACATGCAGCTCTTCTCTATTTGGTTTAAGAAAGATTTTGCTTTTTTTAATGTCATTGATTGACTTAATCTGTTGATGTTACTCCCCCCTAAAGCTCCTTATTTAACTATTTTATGAGTATTGTTATGAACTTGGAGTGGGCCAGGCAGTGTGGTCAGTAATAAAGAACTCTTGGTGTGGTGCTGTGGGATAAAGCACTGCACCGCAAGGTTGTTTTGAACCACAGATCAACGGTTCAAACTCACAGCCGCTCCTTAGAAACCCTATATAGGGTAGCTGTGAGTCAGAATTGATTCAGGAACAGTTAGCAACAGCAGCAGGCAGGCAGGCAGGGAGTTTCACTGTGGGGTATTGAGTGAATACTGGGCTTTGTTTCTGTGTTACATGCTATAGAGTCACTTCTGTTGTGTATATCCCATTTTTTTTGACATAACTACACTTCTCATAATTATTCTTTAAATCAAAACTTTCCTGTTAGCTAAAAAACAAAAAAAAACCACCTGTTTATCTGGAAACAGGGTAATGACCTAGAATATAACTGAAAAATTATTTTAAAATATAGTTGTTGTTGTTAAGTACCGTCAAGTTGGTTCCAACCCATCCCGACCCTGTATAGGGTTTCCAAGGAGCAGCTGGTGAGCTTGAACCACCGACCTTGAGGTTCAAACAGCTTTGCAGTCTGGTGCATTAACTCACAGAGCCACACATTTTGAATGTTAAATGTTACAACACTTGAAACATTTTAAAATATTTTAAATGTTAATGCTTATTAGAATACAAAGTACATAATC
The DNA here is from genome assembly GCF_000296735.1 of Chrysochloris asiatica. Taxonomy (NCBI): domain Eukaryota; kingdom Metazoa; phylum Chordata; class Mammalia; order Afrosoricida; family Chrysochloridae; genus Chrysochloris; species Chrysochloris asiatica. The sequence goes on from NW_006408524.1 coordinate 22,323, forward strand.
CATTCATGACTCGGAAGAGATGCATATATATCAAACAGAACGGCAACTTTTTACTCAACTGAGGGCAGTAGGCAACACTGGACTGCAAGGCCAGTTTGAACCACAAGGTCTGCGGTTCAAACTCACCAGCCACTCCTCAGAAACCCTATAAAAGGGGGCTGTGAATCAAACTGACTCCGCGGCACGTAATAACAACAACATGAGTCAGAATCGACTTGATGGCTGTAGGTTTGGTTTAATCAGTTTGTGTACATAAATTTACAGTTTAATTAGGCTATTGCTCAGAGCCATGAATTATAAAACCTTTTTCTTTGTATATGTAAAATTATCCTTGAGTATGTTTTCATTGGGGAAAATCAAATTTGTAAAGCTGTGCATTTCTAAGAAGCTGGCTGTGTTTTTGCATAGCATATTAAAAGAAGTTCTTGTGGTTAATATTTTCTACAGGAATTTGTCAATCTCTATTCTGACTACATTCTCAATAAATCAGTAGAAAAACAATTCAAGGCCTTTCGGAGAGGTTTTCATATGGTTACCAATGAATCTCCCTTAAAGTACTTATTCAGACCAGAAGAAATTGAATTGCTCATTTGTGGAAGCCGGGTAAGAAAATAGTGGTCTACAAAATGTTATGTATTGACTTATTGTTTGTAGCTCTGTGGTACCGAAGATGTTAAAGATGTTTTCTTATATTTGCAGAATCTGGATTTTCAAGCACTAGAAGAAACTACAGAATATGATGGTGGTTATGCCAGAGACTCTGTTCTGATTAGGTGAGATATCTTAATTACTAAAAGGAAGTTTTGACTCACTAAAGAAGGCGTGTTTTGAGATGTTGACCTTTATCTGTTTACTAGTTTCCTAATAAGCAAACTCAAAAAATTTCAGTTTCTGAAATTAGAAGTGTTTTTGAAATATAATCATCACTTTTTAAAGTTAATTTTGTAAGTTGCATCATGAATGAAGTGTTGTGAGGTTCCTTCGGCATATAGGATATAATTTGTCTATAATATTCCTGACTTTCTATTTGTTAGAAGATGACAATGAAAATAGAACTACTATCTCAGAATATTTTTTCTTTGTGAATGGTTAAATAGTTCCCTTTGTATTCAAAAACTTTTGTATGAAATGGTACTTCCTTTTATTTAAACATTATAACGTGCCAAGATGCATCCTTGTGTTTCCATCTCACACCTGACGACACTGAACCTAAGCTCATGCAAGGAGGCTAAGCTTTCCAGTAAACACACGCTTTGTGCAGCACAGCCTCTCTGTACCATACTCTCCAAATCTTGGCAGACACATGTCTTCCCCTCCCATCCCGTGCAGAGGAGATAATAAAGTGGGTGAAGCTGCCTTTTGGTACATACTGGGAGGGTAAGATAAGCAGCCATGTGTCTTCCAAGAGGTGCTCCAGAGGTCACTGTTCAAAAGGTGATTGTACTCAAACATGAGACCCCCAGAGTGAATAGCACTTGTATCCATCAGGAGGTGCTCTTTTATCGTGTGGTGTTCTATTTTGTTTTGTTTTACATTGGTTTGAATGAGGTTACTGATGAACTGCTGTTACACTCTTGGTCATTTCTAGCCATAGTGATGAACAATGACCACTACCTTGCTAAAGGGGTTCAGATACCAGAGTACTAGGAAGCAACACAGTGATATATCTGTAATATTGAGCAGTTAGGGCCTCTAACCGTTCCTATGAAAAAAGTAGCATCTTTACGTTTCTCTGAGAAACCTTAATGCTATGGAGCCCTGGTAGCGTAGTGGATTATGAGCTGGCCTACTAACCACATGGTCAACAACTCGAATCTACCAGTCACTCCAAGGGAGCTAGAATAAACTGTCTACCCCTTGTGAAGATTACTCTGGCTGTACCTCTTCCAACACTGATCATTTATTCGTCTGGCATCCATGATCCTTTCTATAGTCTCCTCTAACACGTAACTCAAATGCATCAGTTCTTCTACGATCTTCTGTATTCACTGTCCAACTTCCATATGCATTTGAGGCCATTGAGAATACCATGACTTTGTTCAGACTGCACCATATTCATCAAACTCCTACATCTTTGCTCTTGAATACTTTTAAAAATGTCATAGTATTTTCAGTAACCTCATATGCATGCAAAAGCTGGACAGTGAATAAGGAAGATTGTAGAAGAATTTATGCTTTTGAGTTATGGTGTTGGAGGAGAATATTGAAAGTGCCATGGGCTACCAAAAGAACCAATAGATCCGTTTTGGAAGAAGTGCAGCCAGAGTGCTCCTTGGAGGCCAAGATGGCCTAACTTCGTCTGTCATACTTAGGACATATTGTCAGGAGGGACCAGTCACTGGAGAAGGATATCATGTTTGGTAAAGTGGAGGGTCAGAGAAAAAGGAGATGGATTGGCCAAGTGGCAGCATTGATAGACACAAGCATGGCGACAGTAGTGAGGTTGGCCCATGATTGGGCAGTGTTTCGTTCTGCTGTGCATAAGGTTGCTATGGGTCAGTACCAACTCAGTGGCACCTAACAATAACAACAGCTTTGTTAAGTCCTTTTCACATTCAACAAGCAGAATTGTATCATCTGCCTATGGCAGGTTGTTAATGAGTCTTCCTTCAATCCTGATACCATGTTCTTCTTCAAAGAATCCAGCTTCTCAAATTATTTGCTCAGCATACAGATTAAATAAGTACAATGTTTTTTCTTTCTTTCCAACTTTTTACTTTCTTCTTGCATGATGTTGTTGATGTTTTTCCACACTTCTTTTGATCTTCAGTCATTAGTATCTAATGTATGAATAATCGATGGTCTGTTTCACGTTCTGCCCTTGGCCTTATTTTGACTGATAGTTGTGAGCTTTTCTACCTTCTCTTCCCAAAGATGTAGTCAGTTTGATTCCTGTGTATTCCATGTGGTGAGGTCCATGTGTATAGTAACTTTTTTTTTTTTTTTTAAGTTTTTATTGTGGATTGAGTAAAAGTTTACAGTTTGAGTGGAAGTTAGAGGTCATCAGTTTTACATTCAACAAACTATACATCTTGTTTCATTATCATGATTACAATCCCCTCCATGTACCATCAGTTAACAGTATTTAACTTTTTTTTTTTTTTTAACACTCAGGCATATATAATAATCTACACCATCAGAGGGCACATTCTACAAGTCTGCCTTTTGGCTGCCAGCTCTCAGTCCCTCTCTTTCCATGATTCTAGAGTCCTCAGCTGTCCCCTCTCTCCATGTCTCCATCTCTGCCTCCATCTCTGGCATTGCTGCTTCTCTGGATTAGGGTCCTGCGTTCTGCTTGTGCTCTTCTCCCTTGATGGTCCTAGGGTCTTCTGTTTCTGGACTGTAAGATTAACTACTCCCCCGTTTTTGTTACAAAACTTCTACCTTTACAGTTGTGACAGTTGCAATTAGTTGTGATGATAGTCACTCACTATTGATCATAACAATCTTATCCCCATCTTTTTTAACCAGACACATCTAGACAGATGAAAACTATTCACTGGGACGCTTTCTCCTCCCCCCACTCTTAAACTCGCCTTTGAAACCTTGTAAGCCAGTCATTTTGTGCCTTTATCACCCCCTTGTTTTAGGTAGGCAGTGTCTAAGTTGCCTATCCCCATCTACCCTGTGTACAGAGGGGATAGCAGTATAGTAACCTCTCATGTTGTTTAAATAAGATATTTGCAATGAAGATTTTTTCCACGCAGTGTCCACATAATTTCTATCACCAAGGCCATATTTTCTAACTACTGATCCTTTTTCACTGATCCTTCATAGTTCAGTCACTGGTAATTATCAATGAATGCTTGATCTGTTTCAGACTGAAGAAGTTGGTGGAATTCTTAAATTTTATCATCATTGGTTTTTGTGGTTGGTGCATAAATCTTAATATAATCGTATTAACTCATCTCCCTTTTTGTTGTGTGCCATTGAGTCTGTTCCATCTCATAATAATCCTGTATAGAGTTTCAGAGATGTGACTGTGGATTTCAAGTACTAACTGAGTCCATTGCATATCCTACCATGCCACCAAGGCTCCCTTGTTGGTATCTTCTTTGTAGGCTTATGGTTGTTATCCTATTATAGGCAGCATTTTACTTTGAGATCTTGAAAAAAAAATTATTTTTGATCTCAATCTTTATGCACTCCATTTTATTTTTGACCACTCTAGTTTTCTGGTAGCTGAGTGGTTACGAATCAGGCTACTAATCTCAGGGTCAGCAGTTTGTAACTACCAACGGTTCGGCGGGAGAAAGATGAAGCTTTCTGCTCCCGTAAAGATTCACAGCCTCGGAAACCCTGTGCAGGGTCGCTATGAGTCAGAACAGACTCCACGGCACACCACCACCACCACCCAGTTATCCTAGATTCATGCTTCGTGCTTGTCATTTCTGGATAATAATGGCTGTTTGCAGCTGTTTCTCATTTTGAGTTGTGTCCAATAAGCAAATAAAGATCCCGAATGCTTTACATCATTCATGCCATTGTACTCAACTCTACTTTGAGGCAATACCTCTTCTTCCATCTTCTAATCTGAGGGGCTCATTTCTCAGCACTTTAAGTTTTTCACTGGTTAATCATCCTTGGAAACCCTCTCCAGGGTCTCTGTTATGAGTTGGAAATGACTTGATGGCACTTAACAACAGCAATCGTTCTGAAGTGGTCTGCCTTTCCTTAGTCTTCCTTTGGCTGGAAGCTCCAATGAAACCTATTCACCATGGGTGGCCCTGCTGGTATTGAAAATACCGCTATACTTATGTCACCACAGTTATAACAAACCAACAAACAAATGGTGGTGAGTGATTACTTAGAAAAGCTGTGTTAAGTAGTAGCATTCATCATCAAAAAGAACATATAAAGATCTATCTTGAAGTACAATACTGTCTTAAGATATCCATATGCCTATACGGATGACCAGTTAATACCACTAATACCCAAATTGATGCAACCAAGTCTGCTAAACCCTGTGATAATGAAATTGAAGAATTCAAACAAATTTTTCAATATGAAATTGGTCAAACATACAATCATGATAGATGTATAATTATTGGTGATTGGAATGCAAAGCTTGGAAACAAAGAAGAAGGATCAGCGGTTGGAAAATATGACCCTGGTAGTAGAAATGGTGCTGGAGAAATGATCATCATAGAATTTTGCAAGACCAGTGGCTTACTTCTTCATTGCAAATGCCTTCTCTGCACTCACACACAAAAATCTAATTGACTAAATCTGTGACCAGAGATGGTGGAAAAGCTCCGTATCTTCAGCCAAAACCAGGCCAGGGGCAGACTGTGGAAAAGACCATAATTTGTTCATATGCAAGTTCAGGCTGAAGCTGTAGAATATTAAAACCAAGTCCAGGAGAGCCAAAAATATACCCTTGAACAAATCCCACCTGAATTTAGAGGCCATTTCAAGAACAATTTTGATTTGTTAGACACTAATGAAGGAAGACAAGAGGAGTTATGAGATGACATCAGGAAAATCATGCAGAAAGAAAAGAAAAGGTCATTTAGAAGGCAAGGAAGAAAGAAAAGACCAAGTCAATGCCAGAAGAGAGTCTGAAACTTACTCTCCAGCATAGAAATGCCAAAGCAAATGGAAGAAATGAGAAAGTAAAAGAGCTGAACAGACGATTCAACAGAGCAGCTCAAGAAAACAAAGGCAAGTACTAAAATGAAATTGTGCAAAGACCTGAAGTTAGAAAACCAAAATGGAAGGGCATGCCTCAGCATTTCTCAAGCTGAAAGAACTGAAGATAAAATTCAAACCTCAACTGGGATGATCGAAGAATGCTATGGGTCAAGTATTGATTGATGCAGAAATCAGCAAAAGAAGATGGGAGGAATAACCCAGAGTTATTGTTCTAAAAAGTAATGGTTGATGTTCAGTCACTTGAGGAGGTATCATATGATCAATAGTCAGTGGTACCGAGGGAAGCAGTCCAAGGTCACTGAAGGCCTTGAAATAAAAAACAAGCCTCCCGGAATTCATGGAATACAAATAAAATCTTTCAACAAACTGATTTGGCACTTGAGGCACTCACTCATCTATTCCAAGAAATTTGGAAGACGGCTTCCTGGCCAACTGATGGAAAGAGATCCATATTTGCACCCATTCCTAAGAGAGGTGACCCAATGAAACATGGGAATCATGCCACATGCAAGTAAAATTTTGCTAAAGATAATGCAAAAACAAATGCAACTGTACATTGCCCAGGACCTGCTAAAGGTTCAAGCTGGATTCAGACAAGGATGTGAAACTAGGGATGTCATTGCTTATGTCAGTGGGATCTTGGCTGAAATCAGAGAATACCAGAAACATGCTTACCTGTTTTATATTGACTATGCTTTTGACTGTGTGGATCATGACAAGCTATGGTTAACATTGTGATGAATGAGTGTTCTCGAACACTTAATTGTGCTCCTGAGGAGCCTATACAAAGAACAAGAGCCAGTCATTTAAACCAAGCAAGAAAACATTGAAAGATTTCGCCAGGGTTGTATTCTTTCACCATACTTCTTCAGTCTATATGCTGAGCAGATAATCCAAAAAGCTGGGTTATATGAAGAAGAACATGGCATCAGGATTGTAGGAAGACTCATTAGCAGCCTGTGATACACAAATGGTACTTCCTTGCTTGCTGAAAGAGAAGAGAACTTAAAAAATCATTAATCATGAAGATCAAAGACCACAGCATTCGGTAATGGGTTGCACCTCAATGTAAAAAAAAACAAAAATCCTCACCATTATGATAAATAGATTGGCATGGTCAAAGATTTTATTTTGCTTGGGTCCACTATCAGTAGTCATGGCAGCAGTGGAGAAATCAAAGGACTATCACGCTAGGCAAATCTGCGACATAGAACCTCTTTAAAATATTCAAGAGCAAAGATAACAGTTTGAAGAGTAAGATGCACCTGGCCCAAGGTTTAGTCTTTTCAGTAACCTCATATGCATGTGAAAATTGGACATTGAATAAGGGAGATGGTAGAAGAATTAATGCCTTTGAGTTACAGGAGAACTGAACGTACCATGGACTGCCAAAAAACAAACCAATCTGTATTGGAAAAAATGCAGTGCAGCCAGAAAGCTCCTTGGAAGTCTGGATGACTCGACTTCGTCTCCCATACTTTGGACGTGTTATCAGGTGGGACTAGTCCCTGGAGAAGGACATCATGCTTGGTAAAGTGAAAGGTTAGTGAAAAAGAGGGAGAACCATCAAATGAGATGGATTAGCACAGGGTTACAACACTGTGAGGATGGCACAGGACCGGGCAGTGTTTCATTTTGTTTTGCTCCGGGTCACTATGAGTTGTTTGTGCCGTTAACTTATAGCAACACTGTGTAGGCTTTCCTAGGAGTAGCTGATGAGTTTAACTGCTGACCTTGCGGTTCAAACTGACCTGGCGGACCAGTGCATTATCCTACAGGTCTACACCTTAGTGGTCAAAACTCAGTTTATGTGATGATCTGCTCTGTAAAGCTTCACTTAATTTATAATAAAAATTAAAAAGCAGAAAACAACAAACGTATGATGAATAGCTGTACTCTGAAACATGTGTTGTCACCATTAGTCAGAATTAAAAATATATTATCTGTTTATGTATGAGTCTTAATTGTGGATTCTCAGTTCTGTTCTTTTGATCTCTTTATAATTATGCCAAAAACCACACTTTGATGACTGCAGCTCTGCAGGATAAGTCTTCAAATTAAGTGCTGTGGACTATCCAATTTTGTCTTTCTGGGAGATAACTTTGGCATTTGTATATCTTAGAATCGATTTATTAATTTCTACTAATTAAAACAAGGCTAGAATTTTGATTCTGATTATTTTGAATCTGTAAGTTAATTGAAGAGGGTTGATATTTTAACAATACTGATTTTTCAGATCCTTAAAGTGTATTTTTACTTTCATCTAGACATTTAAATTTTTCAGCATTGTTTTATAACTTTTAGTGTTGAAGTCATGTATTTTTGTTAGTAATTTATTTTTGAATGTTTTTCTTTTTGATATAAGTACTATTTTTAAATAATTGATTTTTCCATTGTTTCTAGATCATACAGACAAACCCAGTGTGTTATGATCCTTCTGAATTTATTCATTCTAGTAATTTTGTTTTGTTTTGTTTTGTTTTAATGTATTTTTCAGGATTTTCTATCTGATTAGTTAAATTATTTTCAAATAAACAGTGCTTCACTTCTTTTAATAGTTGTCCGTCTGATAAGTATTTTTTAGGCATTATGCTTTTTTAAGACGATCTTGACACATACACACCCAGGTATTTTTATAAGCATACAGTTGCTTTTGAAACTACCATGGGGGGCGAGGCAAGGTATCCGCCCCATTAGAATTGACTCCCAGGTCCAGGTCTGATCACTTAGCCCTCCGTCTGTGGAGAAAGTGTACTGTTACTATGTACAAGTTTTCCACTGTAACTGTGGCGTCAGATGTTAAGTTTCTGGTAGATGCGCTTCATCAGATTCACAAAATTACATCGATTTTCAGTTTGCTGGTAGTGTTTTTATCATGAATATTGATTCTTACCAAGTGCTTTCATGCATCTAGAAAAATGATCATGTACTTTATCTTCTTTAGTCAGTTAATGTGATTAATTTCTTTGAATTTTCCAATGTTTGATCAGTCTTCTTTCCTAGGTAAATTCGATTTCGATCTATGTTTACGAGGAATTGTTGTTAATTGCCCTCAAATTAGTTTTGACTCACAGCGACCCTGTATAGGGTTTCCGATGAGCAACTGGTGTGTTTGTACCACTGATCTGGTGGTTAGTAGTTTAATGCTTATCTTAAAGCGCCATTACCAGGAACTTCTTAATGAGGAATACTGAACTGCAATTTCCTTTTGTCTCACATATTTGCTCAGTTTTGTTGTAAAGGTTTTGATGGCCTTGTGTAATGATTCAGAAATATTTATGTAAAATTGGTAGATTTTTCTAAATATGGAATTCACCAGTGAAAATGCCTGGGTCTCAAGTTTTGTGAGAGTTAAAAAATTTCTTGCCTTTAGAAATTTTTGTATTGAAATAATTAAATATTCAACAGAAATTTTTTGTTAAAAACACAGACATCGGTATCATGCTCCCTCCATTTATTTTAACACAATAATAACAATTTGCATAAGAGTACAGTGACAAAATGAGGAAATTGACATTGGTATAATCCTTTGAATGGTTTAAAATCAGGAGAAGTGTGCTCCAGGATTGTATTCTTTCACCATACTTGTTCAATCTGTGTGCTGAGCAAATAATCTGAGATGCTGGATTATATGAAGATGAATGAGGCGTGTGGGTTGGAAGAAAACTCTTTTAACAACCTGAGGTACGCAGATGATACAGCCTTGCTTGTTGAAAGTGAAGAGGACTTAAAATACTTACTGATGAAGATCAAAGACCATGACCTTTGGTATGGGTTACATCTCAGTGTGAAGAAAACAAAAATCCTCACAAGTGAACCAATAAATATCACACTTGGGACATATGTGAGAGAGACCGGTCCCTGGAGAAGGACATCATGCTTGATAACGTGGAGAATCAGCAAGATCAGCAAAAAAAGAGGAAGCTCCCCAACAAGATGGACTGGCACAGTGGCAGCATAGCAAAAATTGTGAGATTGGCCCAGGACCAGGCAGTGTTTCATTCTGGTGTACGTACAGTCATTACGAGTCACTACCAACTCGACAGCGCCTCACAGCAACAAGCCATAGAGCATATTGAGAGTTTTCTAAGTTTACTTGTATGTGTGTATCCAGTTTTATCGTATTTGGCATAATCGTATCATTATCAGAGTACAAATCTGTTTAATCACAGGGTGTACCTCATTGGGACCACACTTGCACCCCTTTCCGTCTGTGTCGTAAGTTTGTTGTTTGCAGTATTGTATATAAATAGTATCATACTTTTCTTTGCAAAACCTATTCATAGTATGCTTTTCATCAGTGCGAGTTTAGCAGAAGCAGCAACTGATAATATCATGATTTTTGTTTATTCTTTATTGATATGACAGGTTCATTAATGAAAGATTTTCAGATATGAAGCCAGTCATGGTACCTGAGCAAATATTTCCTCATGTACATAGTGGTGTCTATACAGGGTTGAATTCGATTTGATAATATGCTTGTAGCAGGTTTGTGAGAGATACTCGCTTGTTTTTTTTTTTTGGGTTGTTGTTGTTGTTGTTGTTCTATTTTGACTAATTTTAGTATCAGAGTAATAATGAGTACACCCCCAGTCATCTGTCCATTTGTTGTATTGTGGTGGTTTGTATGTTGCTATGATACTAGAAACTATGACACCAATGTTTCAGATACCACCAGGGACACTCAGGGTGGACAGGGTTTCATGGAGCTTCCAGACTAAGAACAGACTAGTGGTGGTGGTGTGCCATTGAGGCAGTTCCAACTTACAGCAACCCCATATAGGGCTTCTGGAAGGCTGGTGTATTTAGACAGCTAATGTATGGCTCACACTGACCTTATTATGCTCTAGTGTGTATCCTACCATGCCACACCAGGCTTGGAAGAAGAAATAGGTGTTCCTAAAAGATCAACCCCTGAAAACCATACAAATAGCAGGGGACCGTTGTTAGATATAGTGTCGAGAGATGGATCCCTCAGATTGGTGGAAGACACTCAGAAGACAACAGAAGAGCTGCTTTTTCAAAGCAGTCAACCTTAATAATCTGGATGGAGTATAGCTTTCAGTATATTCATTTGCTGATGGATCATGACTTAAAATGCAAAGAAAAAGTGGTAAATATCCATTAATTAGAATGTGAAATGTACAAAGTGTAAATCTGGGAAAATTAGAAGTCGTCTAAAATTAAATGGAACTCATAAAGATGTATATCCTCCTGCCTCCTCATAGTAGAGTTGACTGGTGATGCGAATGGAGTAAAGCCTTCAGGGCATTCGTTTGCTACAGGGGCACAACTCAAAATGAAGAAAAAACAGCTTTGGACATCCATTGGAACATGGGGTGTATGAAGTATGAATCTAGGAAAATTGGAAATTGTCAAAAATGAAGTGGAACACACAAAACATTGGTATTCTAGGCATTAGTGAGCTGAAATGGACTGGTATTGCTCATTTTGAATCTGACAGTCACACAGCATATTATGCCAGGAATGACAAATTGAAGAGGAATGGCATCACATTCATTATCTCCATGGGAGAAAGATGAGCCTTTCTGTTCCCACAAAGATTGAAAGCATTGGAAACCTATGTAGGGTTGCTATGAGTTAGAACTGACTCAACAGCAATTAACAACAACACATGAAAGACAAGTTCATAAAGTATTAGCTAAATTTTTACACCACCAAAGCCAGTGATGAAGATTGAAGACGCTTACCAATTACTTCGGTATGAAATTGATCAAAACTGCATTCAAGATTCATTGATAATTACTGAGCATTGAAATGTGGAAGTTGGAAACAAAGAGCAAGGATCCATAGTTGGAAAGTAAGGCTTTGGTGACAGAAATGATGCAAGAGATATGCAAGAGATCTCTTTATAGAATTTTGCAAGTCCAGTTACTTATTCACTGCAAATATGCTTTTCAACAACAAACAATTGACTACACAGGTGGGATACACAAAAATTAAATTTACTTCATCTGTGGCAAGAGACCATGGAGAATTTCAGTTATCAGTCAAAACAAAGCCAGGGGTTGAGAACAAATCATCAGTTGCTCATATGAAACTGAAATTTTAAAAAGTTAATGAGTGCCAAAATGCAGCCTTGCATGTGTGGTTGTCAAGTGCCATTGAGTCAGTTCCCACTCCTAGTGACCCTACATTGGGTTTTCGAGGAGCAGCTGGTGAGTTTGTACCACCGACCTTGCAGTTCAAACCAACCTTGAGGTCAAGTGCATATCCTGTGGCGCCACACCAGGGATATACCTCCTCAATTTAGAGACTTATTTCAAGAACAGACTCGAGGCACTAAATACTAATGACCAAAGAGCAGAGGAATTATGGGATGATATCAAAAACATCGTAAGTGAAGAAAGCAAAAGATCATTAAAAAGATGAAAAAGAAAGAAAAGACCAAAATGGATATTAGGATAGATTCAGACTTGTTCTTGAACATAGAGTAGCTAAAGTGAGTGGGAGAAATGATGTAAAAAAGTGAACAGAAAAATTTGAAGGGTAGCCCGAGAAGACAGTGTAAATTTTTATAATGAAATGTGCAAATACTTAAAAATCAAAAGGGAAGACCATGCTAAGCATTTCTCAGGCTGAAAGAAGTAAAGACAAATTCAAGCCTCAGTTGGCAGTATTGAAGGAGTCTGGGGAAAATGTTGAAAGATGAAGGAAGCAACAAAAGAAGATGACAGGAATACATAGTGTTAGAATGTTTCAGACATTTCAGTAGGTAGCATATGATCAAAAACCAATGGTATTGAAGAAAGAAGTCCAAGCTCCTCTGAAGGCATTAGCGACTAGGGGCTGACTTAGAATGCAGTGGGTCTAGAGGATAAGCTACTGAACTGCAAACTGCAAGGTCTGTGGTTCCAGCTCAGTAGCTTTTCTGCTGGAGAAAGATGAGGCTTTCTACTCCTGCAATGATTTTCAGCTTCGGAAAACCTATACACAGTCACTGTGAGTTGGAACTGACTCTGTGGTACTTAACAACAACAGAGGTTGACTGAATACCAATTGCAGTGTTTCAGCAAACTGATTATGACCAGCCAGTTGTATGACCAGCCAGTTGGAGGAGGTCTCATCTGTGCCCACTTTGAAGGAAAGTGAGCGTACAGAGTGCAGAAATGATTGAACAACATCATTGATAATCTTGTGGTTACATTACAGCTTCAGACACCCTATACAAGGTTGCTATCAGTTGGAACCCACTCCATGGCACACAACTGCTTCTCTTTGGTGAGGCATGTGACGTTAGCTGGTATTGATGATGTTGCTACTTGAAACTTGCATAGGTCAAACCCGAGTGCAGTCGACTGCGATGGTAAATTTTCAAAATGAACTGCTGCAGCAGTAAGTTGTTCCAAACACAGATGCATATTTCAATGCGTGACTCCTCAAAGTAGGAAATTCATCATTCCTTATGTGACATTTATAGAACTCAAGCCATGGAAGGTTATTGTGCATAGCTTTCAACTCACCATCACTTTGCAGCTGAATGATTTCGTGTTATAGGGTATCAGGCACATAGAGCACTGGTTCTACATTGAACGGTGGAGCAAAGATGGTCAGTTCCATTTGTTAACATTCACATCCTTGAATTTTTCATTAAATCTCAGTTAGTTTCACACAACTATCATCATATTCAAGTGTCGTAGAAGGCTTTGTCTTTTACAGAGTTATTTAGCTTCAAATGATTTCTTGTTTGAAAGCAGGGAGCTGAGAAGCTGCCTGGGGCTGTGTAGCTGGTGTTCAGCTCTGAGAGGTACGTGGTGATGTCCACCGTGAACACTAGATCCCACAGCCACTTGCTGTCCTGAGTACCCTGACAGGCTTTCCCTTCATCTCCATGAACTGCTTGTCTTCATCCCTCGCAGTTCGTTAAACCTCACAAGCATGTTATGTGACTCAGCCACTGCACTTCATGGTGATAAATAGGATTACTGTCCTCAGACTCAAGATCATGCAGTAACTCCTTAAACTGGCAGCTTCGGACAACATTTATGCACAGCACTACTGTTGATATCAAGGAGCTCTGGTAGCGTAGTGGTTAAGAATCGGGCTGCGAACCACAAGGTCAGCAGTTCGAAACTACCAGCTGTCCCGCGGGAAAAAGAGGAGGCTTTCTGCTCCCGTAAAGATTTACAGCCTCGGAAACCCTGTGCAGGGTCGCTATGAGTTGGAACCGACTCCACCACGGCACATAACAACAGCGACTGTTGATATCACACTGTTGAGCCACAGTGACTGTGTGCAGAGGCTGTCTTGGTGTATGATGCAGTGATGTGTAATTAAATCAGTTCTTTCTTGACAAATGCAAGTAACCCTTTTTGTGAGCCAACCATGGCTGGAGCTCCATCTTACAGCAAGGTCACTTAGCTTTTCGAATGTTAACTCGAGTTTTCCATTGATAAAACAAGTCTCCTCACCTCTTGTGCCATGTGCAGCTTACAGTGACAGCGTCTCCTCTCATGTGTCTTAGTCTGCAGTTATCCCATTAACAAACACGGCCAGCTGGACAGTATTTGATGCATCTGTTCTCTCATCACAAGCCAGAGAGAAAAACTGGAAACCTGCAGAATTCTTCAGTGTTCTGTCCATATTTTGTACTAAGTCAGTAATCTGATCTGAGATGGTTCTCTGAGATAATTTCCCTTTGTCAGGTGCTAACAGTGCCTCTTCTCAAACTTCCTCTACTTGAAACCTCAGCCTCTTTACCATTAGCTCACTTGCTACATTTGTTGTGTTGTTGTTAAGTGCCATTGAGTCGGTTCCGACCCGTAGCACCCTCTATAGGGTTTCCAAGGAGTGGCTGGTGAGCTTGAACTGCCAACCTTGCAGTTGAGGTCTAGTGAAAGCGTCTTGTGATTCCAAACTCTGCTGGAAAGCACTGATTTTATCCAGAAGCATTTGGCTTCCCAATTCTGTTGAGTTTTATGGATGACCTCTTTCACTCTATAAGCTTTCCAAGCTACATCAGTATTGTAAAGTGTGTGATTCCTCTGTCTTCATAGTTGTTAAGTGCCGTGAAGTCGATCCTGACCCATAGCGAACCTGTGTAGGGTTTCCGAGATGCAGCTGGTGAGCTTGAACCGCCAACCTTGCAGTTCAAATGGCTTTGCAGTCTGGCGCATTAACCCACAGCGCCACACCAGGACTCCGTCTTCATAGTACTCTTACGTAAATATGTACCATATTTTGCTTATCCAGTCATCTGTTTATGGGCATTTAGGTGGTTTCTACCTTTTACCACAGTAATGGTAAAAAGAATCAATCCACCAAAAACACATACTAAGACACAAAGTCTGTATGTACACACAAAAAAGCAAATATTGTATGTCCTCACTTACATAGGAGTCCTGGTATGGCACTGTGATAAGCACTGGACTGCTAACCTTAAGGTTGGTAGTTCATAAGTACCAAGCTGCTCCTTTTAAACCCTGTACAGGGTGGCTATGAGTTGGAACCAGCTCAACAGCACTTAACAGCATGTTTGCTAATTTTCTTTCTTCCCAATTTTATCTGATATTAATATTAATCTTTTATGTTAATTTCCTTTAAATTACACTTTAGTTTTGAGATAGTTGTAAATTCACCTGTGGTGGTGGTTATGTGCTGTGGAGTCGGTTCCAACACAGCGACCTTGTGTATGGTTTCCGAGGCGGTAAATCTTTACAGGAGCAGAATGCCTCATCTTTTTCCTGTGGAACGGCTGGTAGTTTTGAACTACTGACCTTGAGGTTAGCAGCCCAACTTATAACCACTATGCTACCAGAGCTCCTTAACTTCATCTGTACTTGTTAAAAATGATACATAACGACTCTTGTATACTTTTTAACCAATTTTCCTTTGATAGTAACTACAAACCATTCTTCCAGTATTACAATCAGTACATTGATGTTGATACATCCAAGATGCAGAACAATCCTGTTACCATAAGAATCATTAATGTTGATGCCCACACCTCCACCCACTCTCTTCCCTCTCCCTATTCCCTGCCCTGTCTCCTGGCAGCTACTAATTTGTTCACTAATTCTTTAATTTTATGCTTTCAAGAATATTCTACAAATTGATTATAGTATATAAAATTTGTGACTTTTATCTTTTAATTTAATAAAATTTCCTTGAAATTCATAGGTTTTTATGTAGTAGTATTTCAGGGTAAGGGTTTACACCAGTTTGTTTTAACCAGTAACTGTTAAAAGTACTTCTAGGTGATTTCTACCTCAGAGCTATTACAGTAAAATTGCTTTGGACCGTCGTGTGTCAGTTTTTATGTAAATATAAGCTTTCATTGCTCTGGCATAAATACTAAGTATGAATTTTTTTACTATTGAATTTTGACATTTAAAAAAATATGTATATGTACAATATATATATCGTCTAGATATGTCTGTATTCTATATCCAAATATACGTCTATAGTCGTCTATATTCTAGCCTTTCTCTATTGAAATACTTTTTCACATATGTAAAATCCACATTTGTGTAGGTCTTTCTCCTTTCAGTTGTATCAGCTTGTGCTTCATGTGTTTTCATGCTCTGTAGGATGTTATCTTGGTGGACTGATATTTTTTTCCCATTTCTTTGTAATAGTGCCATAGTGTCTTGGGTTTTTCTTTGCTTTGAATGCTGCTTTATCTGATAATGTCACCATTTCTGTTTTTCAAATCAATACTTTCATGACATATCTTAATCTATTATTTTATTTTTGACACATGTTGTAATTGGGATTTGTTTCTTTTTAACAGTATATTTGGTTTGTGCTTTCTTATCCATTTTCTGTCAATCTCTGCCTTTTAAATGGTATCCTTATACCTTCTACATTTAAGGTAATTACTGATATTAAGTATTTTTAGAGCTAAACCTTCCTGGTTTATTTACTTTTCTCATTTCTTTGGGGTTATCTGTTATTTGTATGTATTGCTGTGTGAATTTTATTTTTAGTGGTTGCTCTGGGCATTGCATTATACATAAGGGAACTTCTCCCTCTTTGTTGGTCCTGCCCCATTTTGAAGTGCGCTTCCATTCCCTTCCTTTTACCTGCTGCTCTTTTGACTGTTGCTTTGAGTGTCAGAGCTGTTGTAGTTCTGTCTCGGTCATTAAATCTGAAAGATTCATGAGGAGAGGACGATAGTTTTAGCTTTATCACTGTCGTTAGCCAAACGTCAGCATTAGATCTGCTAATACCAACTCTTTCACTGTTTCTTTCTGAGGATGGCTTTATTCCCTCTTTTTCCTGAAGAATATTTTGACCAGTTAGTAAGTTCATACTCAATAATTATTCCTTTCAGCATTTGACAAATGTTGTTTCGCTTTGTTTTTAACCTCTGTGTCTACAGATGAGAAATCTGCAATTCTAAGTGGTGTTCTTCTGTAGTTAATATTTGTTGCTATTAATTGCCATCGCATTGGAATGGCTGGTAGGTTTGAACCACCAATATTGTAGTTAGCAGTCCAGTGCTTATCCTACAGTGCCACACCAGGACTCAGAACTCGGATTTCTAAAAGTTCATGGAAACATTATCTTCGTATTCAATTTTTCCATAAACTTTTTGTAGCCTCCTCATATTTCATTTTTCTAGCTCTTTAAAGACTTTTGACTTTCTCTTTAGTTTCCAAAAATTGAATTCTGGTGTGCCTTGGCATTATTTTGTTTCAGTTTGTGCTCTTTGGGGGGTTTTGTCCACTTTATTCTTTTTGCTTGTGTCTTTTACCAGGCAGGGAACCTTTTCAGCTATGATTTCTTCAAATCCTTGGTGCCCCCCTGTGAACTTGAGTGACACACCTGTGGAATGTCTCATGTGTCCCTGAGGCTGCTTTCCTTCTTTGCTCTGTGTTCTTTTTACATGTTCCAATTTCTGTCATCACTACTTTACTATTATAAACTCCCTGTCAATTGTTTGTCTTTACTGTTTTTGTAATTGCTGAGATTTTTCTTTTATATGTGTTTCAATAGAATGTGTTACTTGTGAGGTCGTTTTAAAATGATTGTATTAAAATTCTTATCAGATAATTCCAGCAAATACATCCAACAATTGATGTATCTCAGTTGTCGCCTGAGTGAATTTCTTTTCTTATTGTGGCTTCCTTGGTTCTTAGTATGACAGGCAGTTTGGGGTTGTACCATGGACACTTTTGCTATCGTGTTAGGAGTCTCTGAGTTCTTTTTTTAATCTTTAATGTTGGCAGGCCTATCTAGGGTTAACATGTAGGCTTTTGTAAGCTGTGGTTTCAGTGGCAGTCTAGTTCCAAGGGCCTTTGTGCTGCTGTTCAGTGCACACAGATCCCTTTGGTGCTGTTGAGAGGGTAAAAGGAATTTCTTCCTCATGTCAGGCTGTTTGGTGTTTCTAGGTGGGAGGTGAGTGTTACTAGCCCATAGGAGAGCACTTCCAACAAAGTGTGCTTACTGTGGTGAGACTCCACTCCCCATACCCCATTCCTGGAGACCCTGGCCGTGTCCCTTGCTGTGCTGTTTTTCTGGGTGGAGAGGAGAACCTTTACTGCCCTGTCTGGAACCCCTGGTGCAGTTCCCCTTGTTTGTGTCTAGATGAGTCAGGAAGGAAGATCAATGCATTGACATGGAGAGGGAGGGAGCAAGTTGTGGCCAGAATAATCAGTCTTTTGAGATCAAAAGGATGCGTTTGCCCAAGGACAAAGTTTAGCCAGAAGGGTTAGGAAATGAGAAATGGAAACAGGAGATAAGAGGAGGAATCAGGGAAAGTGATATGTGTGAATTGTCTTACGGGATACTGATTTGCTTCTCAGTTATCACCAAGTGGGTGCTTGGTGTGGCCTGTGCCACAGGGTGTCTCTGGATGGGCATGGGGGGTTCCCTCACTGTCTTATTTCTTTTTTATTTATAAGAATTGTCTTCTTTGTTTTGTGACCCTTGTGTTTCTTACAGTTTAGTGCTCAGCTTTGACGTTTTCCTAATTCTAACTATTTTCCTAGTTCTGTTGTATCTTCTCAAATATAAGTTTTCTTCACTTACCTTTATCCTAAGGTTTTTGGATTTTTATATGGAATTCATTTTATTTTTAGGGAATTAATTTTCAATCACACATGTACAAAAGGACTTTCAAAAGTTTGTGGGAAGCCTCCATTATCTTTTAATTCCATCATTCCACAATCTTTTTGAAACCCACCCGTAATACTTATTTACCCCAGTTTGCTAGTAATTTATTTAGGGTTTGACTGTGATCCTTTTCTGTTGCTGATTTTTTAAATGTGCTGAATTTTTCTTTTCTTGCAAGAAAAGAGAGTTAGACGAGCATAGCTTTCCTACTTCCGGGCTCTCCATTGCTACCCGATGATTGACACTGTGGCCTTGTGCTTTCTAGAATGGTCTCTTCCACTCTCCTCCCCCACCTTTGTCTCTGCTGTGCATCATCTACTGCATTTGCACTTTATTCCTTGCTGTCTCTCCTCACTGCAGAGTCTGTTTAGATGTAGAGTTTTAGTGTTCAAGAGGTTTAGTTTGGATTTTCAGAGCAAATCTGTTTTCATTCAACAAAACGTTGCTTCATGTCCTTGCAGTCCCCACTGCCTGTCGTCCTGCTGCATACAGCTCTCTGCTTTCCCAACTCTGTGCTGGCCCAAATGGGCAGTCCCCAGTGTTATTGTTCTAGAGACTTACTATGTGACTGAAACTGAGACACAGGGTTGACTTGATACTCAAAGATCCTACTAGTAAGCCTGGTCTTCCTTTTTTTTTTTTTTTTTTTTCAATATCTTATTTTGAATTTTCCTCCCACTTTATCCAGCACCTTCTAATGTGATCACTTTCAGAGCATTCCGTTGTGGCCAGGCGCCATTGAGTTCCTCTGGGGCTAGGGCACTGGAAGCTATGCATCGGTCCACTGGACTGTTTCCAGGCCTTCTTTACTCTGCTTTGCTCCTCACAGGGAAAGACCAAGAGTTGCAAGTATGGGAGATGAAATCATACCATTCTGCCTATACTTCTTCCAAGTCAGATATGATTATTCTTCTGGCAGTTCATGGTACTTTTTTTTTTTTTTTTTTAATGACCCTACAAGCATTTAAGGAGCTCTGGTAGCATAGTGGTTATGAATCGGGCTGTGAACTGCAAGGTCAGCAGTTCGAAACTACCAGCTGTTCTGCAGGAGAAAGATGACGCTTTCAGCTCCTGTAAAGATTTACAGCCTCGGAACCCTTGTACTGGGTCACTGTGAGTCGGAACCGACTCTATATAACAACAACAACAAGCATTTATTGAAACTTTAACATGCCAGACACTGTTCTTTGTACTTCATGTGTACTGAGTTGCTTTAGTTTCACTACAGTCTCTTAAAAGGAGCTCTGGTAGCGTAGTGGTTACGAATCGGGCTGCGAACCTTAAGGTCAGCGGTTCGAAGCTACCAGCCGCTCCGCGGGAGAAAGATGAGGCTTTCTACTCCCGTAAAGATTTACACCCTCGGAAACCCTATACAGGGTCGCTATGGGTCGGAACCGACTCGATGGCACATAACAACAACAACAACAGTTTCTTAAGGTAGGCATTGTTGTTAGCTCCAAGTACAGAGAAGAAAACTGAGGCATAGAGGCATACCCATTGGTATCTAGTCATATAGCTTTCAAGTGGAGCAATCAGGAGTCCAGTCCGTACCCTCGCCACTCTCTTCCTTTGTAAGAACATCCTGGGAAGAGGGGTTTGTGGGCTATGATGGAGATGGGGCCGTGAGTGGGAGGAGTTGCCATGGTGAAATCATGGCTTGTAGCAGGTTGAAGACTGAATAGGGATTGAAGATGCAGAGAGATTGTTTGGCTTTTTTGTTGTTGTTAAGTACCGTCGAGTCGATTCCAACCCATAGCAACCCTGTACAGGGTTTCCAAGGCTGTAAATTTTGACAGGAATAGAAAGCCTCCATCTTTCTCCCACAAAGCATCTGGTAGTTTCGAACTGCTGCCCTTAAGGTTTGCAGCCTGATTCATAACCACTATGGTACCAGAGCTCCTTTTTGTTCTTAGGTGCCATCAAGTCAATTCCAACTCTTAGTACCCTATGCACAACAAAACAAAACAGTGTCTTGTGCCATCCTCACAATTGTTATTAAACTTGAGCCCATTGCTGATGGCCATGTTGTTGGGGGGTGGGGGAGGGGTCTTTTTTTTGCTGACCTTCCATTTAATTGAGCATAATGTCCTTCTCCAGGGACTGGTCCCTCCTGATAATATGTCTGAAGTATGAGAGATAAGTCTTGCCATCTTTGCTTCCAAGGAGCATTCTGGTTGTACTTCCAGCACAGATTTCATAGTACTTTTAATAGTCTTCTCCAACACCATAACTCAAATGCATCAGTTCTACTGTTTTCCATATTCACTGTCCAACTATCATATGTCTATGACACTATTGAAAATATCATGACTTGGGTCAGGCACTCCATGGTACTTTTAATATTCTACTCCAACACCGTAATTCAGATGCATCGATTCTTCTATGGTCTTCCTTATTCATTGTCCAACTTTCACATGCTTATAAGGTGATTGGAAATCAGCGCTATGGCTTGGGTCAGGCACACCTGACCTGACTGATAGCTTTGCTCAGAGGTATTTTGCAGCCGATTTGAGGGAAGAACATGCTCACCATTTTTCAAGCGAGGGAACCGAAGAAAAAATGCAAGCCTCAACTCGGAATATTGAATGATGTAGAAAGCATCAAAATAAGATGGAAGGAATATACAGAGTCACTGCATCACCACAAAGAAATGCCCGGTGTTCCACCATTTCCAGAGGTTGCATATGATCAAGAGCTAATGGTACTGAGGAAGAATTCCAAGGTGCACTGAAGGCATTGGCAAAGAACAAGGCTCTGGGAATTGATGGAATACAAATATTTCAGCAAACTGATCCTGCACTGGAGGCACATATCTCTGCCAATAAATATGGAAGACAGCTACTCCATACTTGTGCTATTCCTCACAAAGGTGAAAATAAAATTCACATGCAAGTAAAATTTTGCTAAAGATAAAAAATGGATGCAGCAGTACACAGAGAACTTCCAGTGCTTCAAACCAGATGAGGATATGGAACGAGGAGTTGCTGATGTCAGATGCATCTTGGCTAAAAGCAGAGAATACCAGAAAGATGTTTGTTTGTGCTTTGTTGACTGCATAGAGGTTTTTGCATGTGTGCCTCATGATAAGCTATGGACAGCATTGCAGAGAAAGAGGATTCCACAAAACTTAATTGTGCTCTTGAGTTACCTATACATACACCAAGAGGCAGGCATTTGAATAGAACAAGGGGATACTGAATGGTGCAATATTAGGAAAGGTATGTGCCGGTGTTGTATTCTTGCATTATAATTATTCAATGTGCATGTTGAGCAAATAATCTGAGAAGCTAGATTATATAAAGATGGATGTGGCATCAGGATTTGAGGATGACTCATTAACAGCCTAACACCCTGCGATATGCATATGGTACAACCTTGCTTCCTGAAAACGAAGAGAACTTTGAATACTTACTGATGAAGCTAAAGACCACAGCCTGCGGTATGGGTTGCACCTTAATGTAAAACATCAAAATAAGTGGAGAAAAGTTTGAAGCTGTCAAAGACCTCATTTTACTCTGATCAACCATCAACACTCATGGATGCAATAGTCAGGAAATCAAACAACATATTGCATTAGGAGAATTTGCTGTAGAAGATCTCTTTAAAGTGTTCAAGAGCAAAAATTGTCAGTTTGAGGACTAAGGCGTGCCTGATCCAAGCCATGATAATTATCCATAGCCTTGCAATGAATAAGGAAGACTGTAGAAGAATTGATCACATTTAAGTTATAGTGTTCGAAGAGAATATTAAAGAATACCAAGGAAGGTCAGAAGATCAAATCTGTATTGGAGGAAACACATCCAGAATGCTGCTTAGAGTGGAGGTCCCTGGGACCATCAAGTGAGAAGAGTGGAGTGCAGGACCCTACCCAGAGAAGCAATGGAGGCAGAGATGATGACGTGGAGGAATAGAGCAGC
Organism: Chrysochloris asiatica; assembly: GCF_000296735.1. Lineage (NCBI taxonomy): Eukaryota > Metazoa > Chordata > Mammalia > Afrosoricida > Chrysochloridae > Chrysochloris > Chrysochloris asiatica. The sequence continues at coordinate 44,975 of NW_006408524.1, forward strand.
TGGGGAACCTGCCCTCAGGGAGGGAGAGGGGCTGTGTGCTGATGGCCATGGGGCAGGCTTGCAGGGTGTATGTACCCTTTGGTTGTTTGATGATGCATGGAGGGGATTGTAACCATGGCAATGAAATATGATGAGTGTAAAGCTAATGTTCTCCCATGTAAACTATTACATAATTCACAATAAAAACCTAAAAAAAAAAAAAACCCATAATGCTCCTTTGAAGCCAAGATGCCCAGACATTGTCTCTCATACCTCAGAGTTATTACTAGGGGGCATCAGTCCCTGAAGAAGGATATCACACTCATACTTTATACTTGGTAAAGTGGAGTGTCAGCAAAAAAGGATTTCCATGCCTCAATCCCCCACCCGCAGCAAGCTGTATTGGCACAGTTGCAGCAGTAATGGACTTTGTTGATGGTGAGATTAGCAAAGGACCAGGCCATATTCTTTCTGTGAGTTGGTCCCAACTGGACAGCACCCGACAACAACAAACGTTCCTTTATAGCCAGAGGCTACTTTCAGGTAGATGTTCCTCTGCCACCTAAGATGTTCTGTTCCCTCCAGACACGGTGCGTTCGTAAGAGGGCTATTTCTGGTCCCAGGTACTTTGTTTTAAACTCTGTTGCCGCTGTTGTGACAGGACTCTTGTGTTGTGGTGGGAACCCTAGCCACTGTTAGCTGTATACACTGTTCTTGCAGGGCTTGGCCGGTGTGCACTCAGTTGCTGCCATTTATTTTCCCACTGTGGCTTAGTTCGGGTTGCTGCTCTGTCACCTGCTTTTAGCCAGGGATATTTTTATGTGATTTTCTCTACTTTTTGTTTTGGATAAATTTTAGCAGCTGTTAGAATTAAATCCATGCAGCTACCACTTTGTTACAGAAATTCCGAAGCTGTTTTCCTTTTGAGCTTTTCATTCTATAAACATTATAGTCTCCGTTAAGTTCTGATACTTTATAAAAGCAAAGAAACTGCTCCAGACTCTTGACAGACTGGCAACTATGACTATTGGTGGTTTGTCACTTGCTTCAGGGTCTGTCTCCTCCCCTCAAGAGAACCCTTAGGTCTGCTTTCCTGTCAGGCATGTTAGCGAGATTACCCCACTACACAGCAGCTTTTCCATTTCGGCAAAGGGTTACAGCAGCTTTGGTATCTCTTGTGGTATCTCTTGCCAACTGTCCTTTGATGAATAACCTATGTTGTGTTTCTGATTCCTCCTCTTTGTCTTTGCTGACAGATGTTCCTACACATTCCAGGTTCACTTTCCTCTTGTTGATTGGGCCTGTTAGGTGGGAGGCAGGGAAGATGTTTGCAATGCATTGCCCCAATACCCCGATGGACATCTGATTGGGGATTCAGAGAAGCAGGTGAAGATTGTGGTTACACTCGATGAGTTTGTATTTTCTTGAATGGATTCAGAGTAACTGTGTCATATCATTGTTTCCCCCCAATAGTTTTTAAAAGTAACAAGGCTTGAATGGTTTTCTTAAAATGAAATAACCACATATGATAGAAATATTAGGATAACCCCTTACCCTTAGACAGCATATACCTACTTGGTCCTAGTTTATATAAAATTTGTATACTATTGTATTATGCCATTAGACATGTGGGTTTTACATTTAACTCCGATGCCATCAATCTTCTACATGTTTTGCATGGTGGGGATATTCTTTTTGTCCTTCCCCACCATGCAAAAGATGTAGGGGATTGATGACATCGCAGTTCATGTTTCAAAGTAAGTTCCTTTTGGTCTTTCTCAATTCATTATTTTAGTTTTATATTTTGTTGTTACATAATACACCACCAGGTGATTTATATACTAATACACTAGACACTAAGATTATCTAGTTTTATAAATAAGGTAATTTTGAACATAACCTTTTTACGTATTTAGAACTATTTTCTTGTGATAATTTGCATAAATGGAATTACTAGTTCACCAGAGCTGTCGAGTCAGTTCGGACTCATGGTGAACCCTGTATAGGGTGGGTTTCTGAGCAGTGGTTGGTAAGTTTGATCCACTGACCTATCAGTGCAAACCAACCTTGGGGTCAAGCGCTTATCCTATAGTGCCAGACCACCGAAGACCAAAGGAGGTATGTTAGCATTATGGGTTATGAGTTGGGCTGCTAACTGCAAGTCTAGCAGTTCGAATCTACCAGCCACTCCATGGGAAAACGATGAGGCTTTCTGCTTCTGTAACATTTCCTCAGAAAACCTATACACGGTCACTGTGAGTCGGAATCGTCTGCATGGCACAGCCACCACCACCGTTAAAGCAAATGTCAAACCAAAATCAGTATTTTGTTTTTCTCATTAGGGAGTTCTGGGAAATCGTTCATTCATTCACAGATGAACAGAAACGACTCTTCCTACAGTTTACAACTGGCACCGACAGAGCCCCTGTGGGAGGACTAGGAAAATTAAAGATGATCATAGCCAAAAACGGCCCCGACACAGAAAGGTAATTGCAAACTCACCCTCTCAGAAGGAAACTTGTGCTTTACTTCACGCAAGTATGGAATTGCCCTTGTAGCTTCCAATGGAAATTTCACAATCAGATGAAACAGTGGGGCTCCTATTGATTTGGAGTTTTGAAAATTAGTTTGGTTCAAAGCCACATTTCATAGTGAACAAGTGATTGGACTGAGGCTTGGGATTAGCTCATGCTAAAACCTTCATTTGTGTATTCTTGCCGTTTGTATTCTTTCCCAATTGTGTATAACTTAGTATTTTTGGTAAGCAGGAACCATACATTAAATAATGCATATTTAATGGCTAAAATGTATAAAGCTTCCATCAATCTTTTGTATTATTTTACACATAATAGATTCTAATATATAAATGGATTCATATTGCTAGCAAAATTTGTGATAAAACAATTGAGGACCGTATTGGAATCTTGAAAAGTAGGTTTAAATATTTCATCTTAAAGTAACTTTACAAGAAGACACTGAGATTTACTCTGTAGGCATCTTTAAAAGAATGCCTGGTATGAAGTGTAGTAATGCCGTAAATGCATCCTTATTTGTCGTGAAGATTCTTATTGCTGTGTATGGTCTCTACTCAGGCCATGCCAACTCTGTGTACCGTGTAACATTGGACCATGTGTCGCATGACTTACACTTCTTCTGTATTTTCCCCCTTTCTCTCATTTTAGGTTGCCCACATCTCATACTTGCTTTAATGTCCTTTTGCTTCCGGAATATTCAAGCAAAGAAAAACTTAAAGAAAGATTGTTGAAGGCTATCACATATGCCAAAGGATTTGGCATGCTATAAAATAATTTAAAGGAAAAAGAAAACTAAGACAAAACAAAACAAACAAAAAAACGGGAGAAAAAAAAGGAAAGGGAAAAATAAAGATAAATTTTAATAGACATAATGAGGGATAAAATTTGTGGTGATGGTGTCCCAGTACAAAAAGGCTGTATATGAGAGAGTGAGGTGCAGTAGCAATCTGTGTCTGTGCCCCCCTTCTTTATTGGGGACAATATGGGCTGGAACAGCACATTTCAGCTGCTTAAATGAACAAATTGTTTATTTTATTAGTGTGTATGTGTGTGTGTATGTGTGTGAAAGTGTTACATATTCTTTCACCTGTATGTGTACAGAGAGGTTTTCTGAATATTTATTTAAGGGTTAAATCACTTATGCTTGTGTTTAGTACTGCTTGAGGTTGAGCCTTTTTGAATATTTAAAAAAAAACAAAAAAAACATATAACAACAAAACTACTCTCCCACGGAAAATATTGCCATCATTTGTAGACTCTGTAACCTTCAAGTATGTGCTATTTTTTTGTCCCTGTGTCTAATTCAAATCAGGAACTGTTTTTTTGTTTTGTTTTGTTTTAAAAACCATTTGCTTTTGAAACTTGAAGTCTTAGAAACAGTGTGATGATGCATTGCTGCTGTTCTAGCCCCCAAAGAGTTTTCTGTGCATATTCTTGAGAATCAATAAAGATGGAAGGGAGAACCTGGAATGTTAACTGCAGCCTTCAGAACCTGACTTAAGCTAACAGCACAACAAATTAAAAACAACTCATGCCACAATATGGTGTCTTCATGTGTCTTGCAGTGAACTGTTTTTATAGCCAATCCACTTCCTTAGCATCTAAAAGGACAGGGATTTGTTGTTGTTGTTACTGTTGTGTTAAGTTTACTGGGAACAGTGCATTTGGCCAAATGAAATGGTGATTAAGTGGCAAGAAAGTTAGGAAATTCTTTACTATAAACAAAAAGCATGTGAAAGTGCACTTAATGGTCATTTTTACAAATTAATTACTCACCTGGATTTTAAATAAGAATCCAAAGTCTTCCCTTTATGTTGTCATCATCTTGTCTCAGCCGCCCAATTAAGGCACATGGTCAGTGTTGTAGCGTAATGTAAGTGGCAGTTACTGGGCCTTGTTTCCCTTAATCATCCATCACGCCAGCCTGGAAATGAGCGGAGCTACTACTCCTAGCATCCCCAGAGATAAAAATCCACTTCAGAACGTGTTAAAAGATTACTGTACTGTGGAGAAATACAAATACGGTTCAATTGCTGGACATTCAGAAGTAGTATCCCCTTTTCCTAGTTTTCTGTGACTATGATGTTAATTTCTCTTATTGCAATCTAAAATTTAAAAATTATGTATTTTTAACTAAGGAGAGACATATTGATAAATTCTTTTTGCTGCAAGCTATAGTTAATGTGCTCAGCTTGTGCCTTGTCGATTGTTTTAATTATTACAGACCAACCAGATGGTTTGTTTTAGATTAGCATGAAAAATCCAGATTTCAAATCATTGGCGGGAAAAAGATATCTTTCAGGATTATATTAATAAATTATTTTAGTAATTGAGACAAAACTATTGTGTGCCATAGTGCTAAATAAAACAGTGACGTTTTCACCATTATTTAGTGGAAAAGAAGACTGTGCTTTCTATATTCTGATGAGGTAATATGGTTTCTTATAGGCCAACCTTTATAATACTATTAAGTTGTGTATGCTCCTTTGATGCAAGGGATCTTAATGAATCTGCAGTCATCTTAAAAGGCCTCTCATCCACTGTGTCTCTATGTGTAATGAAGGTGAGAACAGGAGAAGCAAATACTCTGGGGATATTTTAAATAATAAATTTGTAAAGAAATGTGTACTCATCAATTCTCTCAAGTTTTATTATCACTACACCGGGGAACCCGGTGGTTCCATAGGATAAAAACTGGATGTGAGTCAAAGGTTGGCAGCAGTTCAGGCCCACCAGCTACTTCCATGGGGAAAAGATGAGGCTTTCTGCTCTTGCAAAAGATTTAAGGCCTTGGAAACCCGACACAGGGTTGTTATGAGTCGTAACCGACTCCGTGGCACATCACAACTAACTGAAGTTGTAATGACACAAAAACTTTTGTGGGTGGTAGTAGATTACTTACTAGCTTGTAGAATCCGTATCAGATAGAGTGCTGGAATTCTATTTCAGTGAAACAGTTGAAAATTTAACATAGACAGACATTGATTGGCTAGACAGGCTGTTCTCAGTTGCTTAGTAATTAATTATCCTGTGTCATTGCTGTGTTTATACTAGGGTTGACTCAAGTGTCACTGAGTTATAGCTTAAGGAAAACAGACGTTTTTACCAGACTGGCAAATCCTTCCATCCCAATGTCATGCTTTAAGACTCTTTTGCTGAGATATTATTGTATGTAGTTTCATTTTCTGTGACTCTACCCACAGCATCAGGGAACCTTGGGGTTTGGGTGAAGGCCAAACAGTAAGTAAAATAATTAGCTTTCCAAATAAAAACAACTTGGTTTTGCATTATAATTCTCGCCCCTAGGAATGACTGGTTAGTTTCAACTGCCGGCCTTGCAGTTTAGACTTAACTTGCGGTCCAGTGTTCACCCTACAGCACCACATTGGGGCTCCAAGCCTTCCACTAGCCTTTCTCAGAGGATAATATCTTTCCTACTCTCAACCTCTGGTGTGGCGCTGTGGGTTAATGCGCCAGACTGCAAAGCCGGTTGAACTGCAAAATTGGTGGTTCAAGCTCACCAGCTGCTCCTTGGAAACCCTATATAGGGGTCACTATGGGTTGGAACTGACTCAACGGCACTTAACAACAACAACCCTCCACTTTAGCCAAGAATCCCAAAGCATAGCTTTTACATGCTCCCTCATCTTTTCTCTCTCTTAGCTGAGTGTTAGTATGTGGAGGAAGTTCAGCCTCCCCGACACCATGCCTTTCTTGGTGCACATCCTGTGGATTGGCATTTGTTAATCACTGCAGTGGCTCCATGGAAACTTCAAGGGTAAGGGGAAACTTTCTAGTTGGCCAAGTCCGGAATGCCTGTCTTTGACCTTGATAGCACCCTGACCTTGCCTGCTCCTTCTCGGACTGCTTGTTTTTCAGTCCCCACGCCTAGTCCCTCATCCGTATTTAGACCTTAGATGTTTTACTATAATTACACTTAACACGTTTTTGTCTCTACTTGTCCAGTCTCTCTGGGTAGCCTCACCTGTTGTCAAGATCCTTGTAGAAATTCATCTTGTTCAGACCTCTTTTCTAGGATGTCCTTCTGGTAGCTCAAAGTAAATACACCAGAAACAAAATTCATCTTGCTGCTCCCACCTTTTCTTTGTTCCTTCCTTAAAGCTTCCATTTCAATCCAGTTTTAAGAAGTCACTTCCATCTTTAATTCCCCTACCTGCCAATGGTTTATTCTTAAACCTCTTTATCAGTCCTCAGTTCAACTCCCTGAGTCTGTTATGCATCTGTACACTGCTCTTCCTCTTCATTCTGCTAGAATCTCAATCAACAAAGCTAACAACTGCCCCCACATTTATTTACCCTTGGTAAATCTCCAAGCCTGCCATCCAAGCCATCTGTAGTTTGGGCCCTGTGTACCTTTTACAGTTTGGGTCTCTGCTAAAGTACCCCGTCCTTGCGCCTCCAGCCAGCACCTTATCATACCTACTTCATGTTACTCAAAACCAGTTTCTGAAAGCTCCCCATCCATAAAGACTGCTTTGATCCCACAAAGGGTCTCTGTAAACTCAGCAACCCATGCTTGTTAGGGTAGCACAGCATGTTAGGACACGCCTTTTGTACTGCACAAGTAGAAGTCACTGGGATTATTTCATAGGGTCTTGGGCCATCCTCAGTAAGTTCATCACATATTTTAGTGCTTTGTTACGAGGCTTCTGTTTTAAATTTGTCTAAACCTGAAAAGGTTTGGACAACATTGCATATGTGTCAGCAAATTCATGACTCCTGCCCCATGTATGGGTGCGTTGCTAAAGGTGGCGCCATCTTTCCACTCAGTGTGTCACCACTTGAATGAAAATACGCCACCTGTTTGGTCACTGAAGCCCGCTCCTGTCTCCTTGGATGTCCTCCTCCATCCTCCACCTCAAGTGTACTAAAAATACTTTATATTTTTAAATATTTGAATACTTAATGGCTAAGGACTTGGCCCTTCAGGAGGAAGCTCCCTAGAACCACTGGCTCTGTCCTTTTCATTCTAAATGGAAGATCAGCCAGAGAGGAAGAATGAGAATGAGGCCTTGAGAGCAAGATTCGTGCCTGCCTTGCCCCCCTGTGCTCTAGCAGTCAGGATCTGTGTGCAGCCAGCCCTCTGACCACTCTCTTTCCCCCACAGTGGGCATCATGCGTCATCCCCACTGCTGCCAGCCAGCTATCACCCTGTCAAGGAGCAATTAACCTAATAATGCCGCATCCATTAGGAGTCTGCCTCCACCACCGAGACCCTGGCAATCATAATCATCTTTTCCCCTCTGGACTTGCGTATCCGGGGCATTTCATACAAATGGAATGTTACAATTGGTGGTGGTAGGTGCCATCGGGTCGATACTGGCTCACAGTGAGTGACTCCATGCAAAACAGCGAAACGTTGCCTGGGTCTGAGACAAATTCACAATCATTGTTATGTCTGAGTGCATCACTACCGCCACTGCCAATCCATCTCGGGCTGACCCTCCCCTTACCGAACATGATCCTCCCCGACTTCTCCAGTGCCTGGTCCCTCCTGATAACTTGTCCAAAGTATGAAAGATAGTCTGGCCATCCTAGCCTCCAAGGAGCACTCTGGCTGTACTTCTTACAACACAGATCGGTTTGCGCTTTTGACAGTCAATGGTACTTTCAATGTTCTCTTCCACCACCATAACTCAAATGTGTCAATTCTACGGTCTTCCTTAGTCACCATCCAACTTTCGCATGCATCTGAGGTTATTGAAAATACCAGAGCTTGGTCAGGAGCACCATAGTCCTCAAACTGAATCTTTGCTCTTCAGCACTTTAAAGAGGTCTTGCAGCAGATTTGCCTAATGCAATACATCGTTTGCTGCTTCCATGAGTGTTGATCCTAGCAAAATGAAGTCTTTGACAACTTCAGTCTTTTCTCCATTTATATGGATGTTTATTGGTCAAGTGGTGTGGATTTTTGTTTTCTTTACATTGAAATGCAATCCATACCGAAGGCTGTGGTCTCTGATCTTCATCAGTATTTTAAGTCCTCTTCCCTTTCAGCAAGCAAGGTTGTATCATCTACATATCACAGGTTGTTAGGAATGTCCCAGTTATTTTCACCCCAATGCCTAAGACACATTTGTTGAATGAATGTTTCTGCTGTAAAGCCAGAAGGCCTACTTAGGTTTTAGGTCCTTGTAGAGGCGTAATGTGGCCTGGTGTAGTGCTGTGTGTTAATGCGCTGGACTACAAGATCCATTTGAACCAAAAGGTCAGTAGTACAATCTCAACAGTCACTCCTCAGAAACCCTATACAGGCTCGCTATGAGTCAGAACCGACTTGACGACACTTAATAACAACAGAGGCCTAAGGGAGTGCAGATTCTGTAAAATAAGCACTGGACTGCTAGCCATAAGGTTGGCAATTTTAAAAAAAAAACTAGATTGGCTACTGTAGTCTATAATCACAGACAAGGGAGAGAAGGAAGAAAGAAAAATCTGTAGCCTAATGAGTATGATTTTAATATCCTCTTTCAGCTTCTTGTCTTCAAGGCCAATTTTCATCTGTTTTGTTTTTAAACTCTCTCCCTCTCCACCCTCTTTGTTCTGTCATGTTCCCTGTTCGTAAACAGTTCAGGGCCAGCTGTAGCCTTTTTGAGAAGCTTTTAGCTTTAAATGCTGAGAGTATCTGTGCATAAACTGTGTGGTGGGTGGGGGAGGGCAGTGAACAGATTAAAAAAGAAACCATCAGGACAAAGTGTTCCGAGGTTCCCAAGGCGTTATTCCCTGACAGGTCTTGCCCCCCCACCTCCTCAATTTGGTCTTGCCCAAGTTGTGGGCTCCAAGCCTGGCAAATTCTAAAGTACAAGAATTTCTTACTTCTGCTACAAGTTTCACTAGCTACAAACCTTCAAACTTTTAAAATATTCCTAGATATGTGGTTCAGAGTTTTGGAGCTCTGCCCTGAACCCGCCTCGCCTGGTATTCATTGCTGACATAGAGCTTCACTGCACCTCTCCCCTACCTGCCAGCAAGCCCCACCCTCTAAGCTTGGCAATTTAAGAAGACCAAATACTGCACAGGAAAAAGATGAGGCTTTCTGCTCCTACAAAGATCGGTTGCCTCAGTAACTCCATACAGGGTTGCTATGAGTCGGAACCGACTCCACAGCAGCAACAGAAACCTAATAGAAGGCACACAGACATCTCCACACCTGTATTTATTGTAGCATTCACAATAAGTCCAGGTTTGGCACTGTAGGATAAGCACTAGACTGTTAACTTTAAGGTCAGAGGTTCAAACCTACCAGGTACCCCCCAGGAACCTATACAGGGTTGCTATGAGTCAGAATTGATACCATGACATATCACAACAGCAACAACATTCACAATAGCAAACAGATGGAAACCGCTTAAGTGTTTTTCCATGGGTTAATGAATAAAATGCAGTATAAACACAACGGAATACTCGTCAGCCATAAAGAATAATGATAATCCTTCGACACATAATGTGCATGAAATGGAGGTCATCAGGGTGTAATAAGTTAATCACAAAAGGACAAATACCATTTGATCTCATTTTTATCAAAAAGACTAAAATGGATATGCATATGAAAACCAGTGTTCAATGATGGTTACTACAATGAGTGTGGGCAGAGACAATCAGTCTTTAGAAAGTAGACTCTTGTCATTTGGGAGATGGGAAAAGTAAGACTGAATGTCTGTGGCCAAGGTATATGATCTCACTTAGATGTCCAGAAGAGAAGGAAAGATGGGTCTCTTCTGATTGGGTAGCCATTGAAAACCATATGAGTGGCAGCAGAAAATGGCCAGACATAGTGCCAGGTGATGAGCCCCTCAAGCTGGAAGGCACTCAAAGCACGACTGGAAGAGCTGCCACCTCAAAAGAGACTTGACTGTCATGATGGGAATGGAGCAAAGCTTTTGGAACCTTCTTTTGCTGATGTGGCACAACTCACAACAAAAAAGGAAACAGCTACAAATATCCATTAATAACCAAAGTGGGGAATGGACAAAGTATGAATTTCGGAAAACTGGGAGTTTCAGAAATGAAATGGAACACATAAAGGCTGATATTCTAGGCATTAGTGAGCTGAAATGGACTGGCATTGGCCATTTCGAATCAGACAATCACGGTTCACTGTGGGAATGACAAATTTGACGAAATGGTGTCACATTTATTGTCAAAAAGAACCTTTCAAGATCTATCTTGAAGTCCATTCCTGTCTGTGATGGAAAATATACATATGCATCCAAGGAAGACCAGTGATTAAAATTTATGTACCAACGAACAACTAGTAATGATGGCTATTTCAGTCTGAAATTGATCAAACATACAATCAAGATAATTAACAGGATTAGAATGAAAAAATGGGGTGAGCAGAAGGATTGTTGCTATTAGGTGCCACTGAGTCGGTACGGACTCATAGCGACCCTATGTACAACAGAATGAAACACTGCCCGGTCCTGGGCCAACCTCACAATTGTTGGCATGCTTGAGCCCACTGATGCTGCCACTTTGCCAATCCATCTTGCTGGGGTCTTCCTCTTTTTCTCTGACCCTCCACCTTACCAAACATGATATCATTCCCCAGAAACTAGTCCCTCCTGAAATATGAGAGATGAAGTTTGGCCATCCTGGCCTCCAAGGAACACTCTGGCTGCACTTCTTCCAACATGGGTCTGTTGGTTCTTTTGGCAGCCCATGGCACTTTCAATATTCTCCTCCAACACCGTAACTCAAAAGCATCAATTCTTCTACGGTCTTCCTTATTTACTGTCCAGCTGTCACATGCATATGAGGTTATTGAAAATACCATGGCTTGAGTCAGGCTGACATCTTTTCTCTTCAGCACTTTAAATGTCTTGTGCAGCAGATTTGCCTAATGCAATATGTTGTTTGATTTCTTGACGGCTGCTTCCATAAGTGTTGATAGTTGATCCAAGAAGGATTTGTACTTGGAATATATGGCCTTGGTGAAAAAAATTATGCTGGCGATCACATGAGAGAATTCTGTACGACGACTGACTTATTCATTGCCAATACCCTTTTAAATAATAATAAAAAAGGCAAGTGTGCACATGGACCTCACCAGATGGAATACACAAGAATCAAACTGACTGCATCTTTGGGAAGAGCCAGTGGAAAAGTTCAATATAATCAATCAAAACAAGACCAAGGGAGACTGTGGAAGAAAACCATCAACTGTTCATATGTTAAGTTCACACTGAAGCTGGACAATATTAAAACAAGTCTACAGGAGTAAAAAGAAGACCTTGAATTTAGAGATCATCTCAAGAACAGGTCTGAAGCACTAGACACTAATGTCCAAAGACCAGAAGAGTTATGGGGTTACATCGCGAATATCATACATTAAGAAAGCAAAAGGTCATTAAAAAGGCAGGAAAGAAGGAAAAGACCTAAGTATATGTCCAAAGAGACTGAAACTTGCTCTTAAGTATGCCTTCCAGCATAGAGATGCTAAAGCAAATGGAAGAAATGAGTAAAAGAACTGAAGAGAAAAAGTTCAAAGGGTGCTTGTGATGACAAAGGTAATGAAATGCGCAAAGACGTGGAGTCAGAAAACCAAAAGCATATCCCAACCTGAAAAAAAATCAAGAAAAATTCAACTTACAATTTTGAAGGATTTTATGTGCAAAATAGAGTCCTGGTGTGGCGCTGTGGGTTAATGCACCTGACTGCAAAGCAAGCCAGTTTGAACTGCAGTGGCAGCAGTTCAACTTTACCAGTCGCTCCTTGGAAACCCTATACAGGGTTGCTATGGGTCGGAATTGACTCAATGGCACTTAACAACAACACGTGCAAAATACAGAGTCCTGGTGTGGTGTTGTGGGTTCATGCGCAGGACTGCAAAGTCAGTTTGACTGGCAAGGTCAGAGGTTAAAGCTCACTAGCTACTCCTAGGAAACCTTATACAGGGTCGTGATGGGTCAGAACTAACTCAACAGCACTTAAAAACATGCAAAATACTGAATGATATAGGAAGCATCAAAAGAAGATGGAAAAAATGAATACACAGTGTATCTTTATCAAAAAGAATTGGTCAATTTGTGACCACTTCAAGAGAGAGCATGTGATCACGTACTGATGGTACTGAGTGAAAAAGTCCAAACTGCACTGAAAATATTAGGGAAAAACGAGATTATCAGTTCAAGTATTTTAACAAAATGGAGGCATTCACTTGTCTATGCCAAGAAATGTGGAATAATCCATTATTTGTGCCAATTCCAAAGAATAGTGATCCAATGGAATACGGAAATCACTGAAGATGCAAGAAAATTTTGCTGAAGATAAGGAAAAAGCAGTTGCAGCATTACATTGACAGGAAACGGAAATTGTGCTGGATTCAGAAGAGGTGAAATTAGAGATATCAATGCTGACGTCAGATTGATCTTGGCTAACCGAGAATACTAGAAAGATGTTTACTTATGCTTTATTGACTGTGCAAACACATTCAGTTGTGTGGATCATAACAAACTGGATACAAAAATGAATTAACACTGCGAAGAATGGGTATTCAGAACACTTAATTGTGCTCATGAGGAAACTGCATATAGACCAAGTCATTAGAACAGGACAAGGCGATTCTGAATGGTTTAAAATTAGGAAAGGTGTGAACCAGTGTTGTATTCTTTCACTATTAATCAATCCGTATGCTGAACAAATAGTCTGAGAATATAGATTACACGAAGACCGTGGAATCAGGATTGAAGGTAGAATCATTAACAACCTTCAAACGCAGGCAGTACAACCTTGCTTTCTGTAAGTGAAGAGGACTTAAAGTAGTTACTGATGAAGATCAAAGACTAGAGCCTTTGGTATGGATTACACCTCATTGTTAAAAAAAAACAAAAAAACATCACAAATGGCTAGTAAGTACCATAAATGGAGAAAAGTTAGAAATTTTCAAAGACTTTATTTTGCTTGGTTCTACAATCAACACTCATGGAAGCAGCTGTCAAGAAATCAAAAGACAGATTGCATTGGCCAAATTTGCTGCAAAAGACCTCTTTAAAGAAGTCAAGAGCAAATATGTCAGTTCAAGTACTAAGGTACACCTGACCCAAGCCATGGTACTTTCAATCACTTCATATGTGAGGATCCCTAGTGTAACACTGAGTTAATGCGATGGACTGCAAAGCCAATTTGAACTTCAAGATTGGTGGTTCAAGCTCACCAGCTGCTCCTCGGAAACCCTATACAGGGTTGCTATGGGTTGGAACTGACTCAATGGTGTACAACAACAACATATGCATGTGAAAGTTGGACAATGAATAAGGAAAACCATAGAAGAATCAGTGCGTTTGAACTGTGGTGTTGGTGAAGAATATGGAAAGCACCATGGAAAGCCAGAAGAGCAAACCACTGTTTTGCAAGTACAGCCAGAATGCTCCTTAGAAGCGAGGATGGTGAGAATTTGTCTCATTCGTTGGACATCTTATCAGAAGGGAACAGTCCTTGGAGAAGGACCTCATGCTTGGAAAAGTGGTGGTCAGCATAAAAAGGCAAGATCTCCAACAAGATTGCTTGACCCCATGGCAGCAACATTGGGTTCAACCATAAAAACAATTGTGAGTACTATGCAAGCCTGGGCAGCGCTTCATTTTGTAGGGTAGCTATGAGTCAGAACCCACCCCGTGGCACCTAACACAGTAACAAGTACACACACAAAAATACACCACTGCTAAATTATAGAACATATGTAAATTTGCAACAACAAAAGAGGGGAAAAAAACACAAAAATATATTTCAGTTCATGCATGCCCAGGTTTATTCCAAACAAAACCTGTTTAAACTGAATGGTGCATAACTACAGACAAGTTCTCTCAGAAATACAGTTGTCTTACTCTCACTGTTGTTAAGTGCTGTTGAGTTGGTTCAGACGCATAGTGACTCTGTATAGAATGTCAGAGGAGTGACTGGTAGATTTGAACTACCAAACAGTGCTTTTCCTAAAGTGCCAAACCAGGCCTCCTTAGTCTCATTGTTAAGTGCCACAAAGTTGGTTTCAACTCATCGTGAACCACCGACCATGTGGTTCAAACTGATCCTGTAAAAATTCTACTCTTACCATGACTTTAACTGTAATCATGGAACTTAAACATTTAGAAAAATAGAGTTGAATAATATTCAAAAAGAGTCATATATTATATGATTAATTTGAATGCAAGCTCTCCATCAGTCACACACAGACACACAATGATAAGTTTTAAAAGTATAGCTACTAGGGTTCCAGTTTATACTTGACTGGATTTAGTCCAAACAACTGTTTTTAAGCCTGTGTCTATGATCTGTGAATGGCTGCAGACAAGGTGGTTCAGTAGTATACTTGTCTTAATCTAGTTAGGGTATCTTCAAAAGAGATCCAATCAAAATAGTGGTTTCCTAGGGGATTTCCTGGGCCAGAGACATTAACTCAGAAGGTAGATGGAGAATGTTTTACGGAATTCCAAAGCCATGGTATTTTCAATACCCTCATATGTATGTGAAAGCTGGAGAGTGAAAGAGGAAGACCATAGAAGAATTGATGCCTTTGAGTTGTGGTGTTGGAGGAGAATATTGAAAGTGCCATGGACCTTCAAAAGAATTAATAGATCTGTTTTGGAAGAAGTGCAGCCAGAGTGCTTCTTGGAGGCCAAGATGGCTAAACTTCGTCTCTCATACTTCAGACATATTTTCAGGAGGGACCGGTCACTGGAGAAGGATATCATGTTTGGTAAGGTGGAGGGTCTGAGAAAAAGAGGAAGACCCCCAACGAGATGGATTGGCCAAGTGGCAGCATCGATGGACTCAAAGTGTGGCAACAGTAGTGAGGTTGGCCCAGGATTGGGCAATGCTTCGTTCTGCTGGGCATAAGGTCGCTATGAGTTGGTACCAATTCAATGGCACCTAACAACAACAATCTTGACAAATATTCTCAAAGGGCACAGGACAATCATAAGGGCTTATTATGAAAAAGTTTTAATAAAATTGAAATCTGCATCGAAGAGAAAAATGTCAGGAAAGTTGTGACAACCACTTTTTTTTTTTTTTTTGCCATCATGACAATGTACTTTCTTTGGGGTAGCAAAGGATGTCCTAGAAGAATTCCACAGGGAAACCTTACTCCATCTAACCTACTGCCCTGATCTTGTCCCTTCAAACTTCTTTTTGTTCCCAAACCTCCAAGAACATTGGAAAGGAACACAGGTTGATTCCCTCCAGGAGGCAGAACTGCTACTTTCACTTGGTATAAGGCAGAGTCCAGGTGCCAACCAGTCGCCTCGGACTCAGCAACTCTGCACAGGGTTTCCAAGGAGCAGCTGCTGGGTTTGTACTGCCCACTTTGCAATTAGCAATTGAGTGTTTCCCCTAGAGCAGCACACCAGGACTCCTGGAGCTCGGTGAAAGGAACCACTGTCTTTACAAATGTATAGACTTAGATGGAGAATATGTTGAAAAACAATAGCTTCACATCTTAATATTTTAAATAAAATTTTCTATGATTTTGTAGCAATATTTTTGACTTACATATACAAGAAGGCTTCAAAAAAGTCCTGGAAAAATAGAAATAAAAGGTAATGGATATTTTCCAGGAACTTTTTGAAGCCTCCTTGTATTGTGGTGGTGGTGTGACATCGAGTCAGTTCAGATGCATAGCAGCCCCGTATGAGGTTTCCAAAGCTGTAAATCTTTATAGGAACAGAAATTTCTCCCATATAGTGGCTGATAGATTCCAGTATCTGACCTCGTGTTTGCAGCCCCACTCATAACCCACTAAGCTATGCCTTTATTTATATGTAGTGTAGTGCATTAATATGTCTCTTCTAACCTAAGTCTTTGTTGTTGTTTTTGTTAAGTGCAGTCGAGTCAATTCCAACCCATAGCAACCCTGTGTAGGGTTTCCAAGCAGCAGCTGGTGAGCTTGGCAGTTCAAACGACTTTGCAGTCTGACGCATTAGCCCACAGCGCCACTCCATATGTCTTTGTAACGCTCATCAAGTGATGGGTCTGAATAAGAGAAAGTGGGAGAAGATGCTGAGAGGGTGATATGATTCTACTGTGACTGACTGCTAACAATGTTTACTGTGATTGTAAACACTTGGAACTCTAACATGGGTATAATATGAGCCATCTCAGAGGCTGCAGGGAGGAGTCTCAATTCCATCCAAGAAGATGCAGGAGTGGAGCGCATCCTTTGGACCCCAAGGTCGCTGCACATTGAACTTCCTCAGCCCATGGACAGAGAGCTGTGACCCCAGAGGTGTGCCAGGAGTGGACTCAAGAGCCAAAGCACGAGGCAGACAGTGTGCTTCTGAGCCCACGGAGCAACTAAAAGTGTACTTTGGGGTAGGAGGCGTATATTCAGAGTGGGGTGCCTCCAGGCACATAGTTGGGAGAGTTAGTTGTGCCGACCCATGGAGCTAGATATGAATGCCTTCAGGCTGAGGCTTATGGTGGAGTGGTGCAAGCTGCGGGAATTATTTAGCAGTACTATGCAGAGGTCAGGCCAAGTGGTCAAAGCCAACAATCCCTCTAATTGGTATATATTCTCAAGAAATAATAGCTATGACACATATAGATCTATGCACAACTCATGTTCATCAGAGCACAGTTCACAACAGCAAAGAGATGGTGACAACCTAAATGTCCATCAATAGAAGAATGGATAAACAAACTTTGGTGTGCTCACACAATGGAATACTATGTGACACTGAAGAATAACAATGAATCTGAAAACCACCCCACAACATGGATGGACCTGGAGGACATTATAATGAGTGAAATTAGTCAATCATAAAAGTGCAAATGCTATAGGGGACTGCTGTTGCAAAAAGTTAAAAAGATTTTTTGATAAAAGAAACATTATATGAGATGGGGGGTGTGAGGAGTGGAGGGGAAATCGTTCACATACTAGAGGGTTAACATGGATGAGCAGGCAGGCAATATACAACAAGAGGGAGGCTGACAGGAAAGATGAAGGTAGCTGGAGACACAGGTAGAAATATTCGCAAGTGTTAAAGTGAATAGCGGTAAATGCTGTTAACTGATGGTGTTGCAATCATTCTAGTGAAGCAAAGCGTATGATTTAGTGAATGTAAAATTGATGATCTGCTCTGTGAACATTTACTCAATTCATGATAAAAAGTTTTAAAATTCAAATACATGGCTTTAGAGATTAGAAAATATAATCATGTGGCAAAAACCTACCTGTGGATCAGGGAGACAAAGGTGTGATTGATTGATGGATTGATTGATTTACCTTCCTTCCCCACGCGCCCCCCCCCAATATTTTTAAACAACACACGTGTTACATGTTTTTTCCTAACATGAAATCCCCCTGCCCACCACCCCCCGCCCAAACACACACACAGACACACACAGTACAACCCTGGGAAACCTCCTACTTTCCAGGTGCTCAGAGCCATTTAAAGGTTGTTAGCTGAGAGAAGAGCTATATTCAATAACCCAACTCGGATTCAAATCTGCAAAGTCGACCCTGGCCAGCCCTAAACTAGCTCTCACTAGTAGAGGGGATAGAGGAAAAAGAAAAAATGGGAAGGAAACAAGGCCGCCAATCTGTGTGGGTCCACCAGCTGGATGTAATGCAGCCGGTGTGAACTTTCTCAGACTGCGAGGAAGGCAAGAGGCCAGTAGGCGGTGGAGCAAACCACCTACTGGCAGAGAAAACCATTTACTTTCAGTCACTGACTGCCTCCTTCCTCCACCTGTGTGGGCTGTATTTTATTTTTTATTTTGTTATGTTTTATCTTGTTTCTTGGAATTCCTTTTTCTTGCATCACTCAACAGAAGACAGTAACCGCAGCCATACATCCAAGCCACAGATATCCCCTCTAGAGCCCCACCAATTGGTTGAGAGCCAATACAAGCTACTATTCACCAGAGCAGCGTCTACAATCAACATCTGCTAAAACCATTCTGAATTGAGCTGAATAAACAGTAAACAGAGAAGCTCATCTCTTGATCAGACCCAACAGGAGGCAACTGGTGAGCACCTAAGGATACACCAGCATACATTAATCAAATTAATACAAAAAAGCAGCAGAAATTTTCTTATCACATGCAACAAGAAGACAGACAACAAATGACCAAGAAGAAGAACTAGAAAGTGCATTTGAGGAATAAAAGGCACTGGAATTGCCTACCTGAAATAGAATTCAGGAGATTTATATTGAGGCACATGAAAATGTTCTACAGAAAGGTCGAGGAAAATGAAGAATTCAGAAAAGTGCTATAACCAAACAAAATAGACATAGCATTGGAGACAACACAAAATCTGCAATCAGAGGTCCAGATGATCAATACAAAAATATCAGAAATGGAGAAGACATTAAAAAAGCAATGGATTAAATTGAATCAATGGAAGCCATACTTACTGAGCTTAAAGATAAGTCTGTTGCCCAGGAGACATCAAGGCAAGTGGTCGGGTCCCCTCAGTATAAACCCGCTTCCAGCACTAAGACTCAATGGGAATACACACTCTGATTGGTGACCACATTTGTCACCGATAAGGGGAAGTGAGGGAAAAGCAGCAATGAAGCTGCAAGCTAAGCCCTACAATGTTCAATAGACTCCTATGAACCCAAGTGGAGACCTGGTTGGCCAGCAGTGTGGCAAGGTCTGGGGACTCTTGGGCCCAGAGTCAGTGACATAGCCACAGAGGACTAGAGTGGAGAGTGACGCGTCCAGCTGATAAGAAGAGAGGGCATATACACACGAACACCCACACTTGCAGATAATACCCACTTGACCTGGTTTCAATGACTGGATGATCAGAGCTCAATGAGAAGAAGAAAGAAGAGGAAAAAAAGAGTTAATCTGATACAATTTGAAGAACTTGACCTATACTTATGGATGGAGTAGCTCAAAAGAGGGAACAAATCCTTATAGCAAGGATCAGTCCCACCCCTTCCATACACAGAGAAGACAGAGATGGGCAACTTGGACATTGGCTACCCAAAATGGGGGGAGGGGAGGGGGCTACAAAGGTAAGAAGTGACTGGCTTACAAGCTTTCAAGAGGGAACCTAGATCCAGAGGGCATGGAGGAAGGTAGAATCTCCACTGAGTAGTACCCAATCTGTCTAGGTGGGGCTGATGAAATGAAATACGGATGGGTCTCTTGTGATACAACAGTGAATAACTTATCAGGACTGATTGTGAGGGTTGGAAATGTAAAGGTAAACATTCTGTAGCAAAAGGAGGGGAGTGATTAACTTTTCAGTCTAGGATCAGAGGTCCCTGGGACCATGAAGGGAGAAGAGCAGAGAGCAGGACCCTACCCAGAGAAGCAGTGATGCCTGAGATGGAGGCAGAGACGATGACATGGAGAGATGGAGCAGTTGGGGACTTTAGACACAGAGAGGGAGAGGGGCTGTGTGCTGACGACCAGGTGGCAGGCTTGTAGTGTATACCCTTTGGTTGGTTGATGATGCATGGAGGGCATTGTAACCATGGCAATGAAACAATGTACGATAGGATGAATGTGAAACTAATGCTCTCCAATGTAAACTATCACATAATTCACAATAAAACATTAAAAAAAGAGAGAGAGATAAATCTGTCAATACTGCTAAGATAGAAGAACAATCAGAGAAAAAGAATGAAAAAAGTCTGAAGAAAGCCAAAGATCCATGTGGGACAAGATGAAGAGGAATATCTAATGGGTGATTGGATTTTCAGAACAGGAAGAGACAAAGAAACCTACATAAGATAGTCCAAGAGCTGCTTGAAAAAAATTTTCCTAAAATCATGAAAGATAAGAAGATAAGCATTCAAGAAGCTGAACGAACCTCAGGCAGGATAGACCCCAAATGAAAATCACCAAGACATACCATAATCAAACTCTCCAAAATCACACACAAGGGAAGACTCCTGAGGGCAAAATACATCAATCAAACCCTATTAGAATTGAAGAAAGAAATAGACAACTCTACAGTAATAGTAGATTTTAACACACCATTTTCAAAAAAGGACAGAACAACAAGAAAGAAATTCAACAAAGACACACAGGAACTAAACAACATGATCAATCAACTTGACCTCACAGATTTGTACAGAGCATTCAACCCAATAACAACACAGTACACATTCTTTTCCAGTGCACATGGAACATTGTCAAGAATAGACCATGTGTTAGGCCATAAAGCAAGTCTTAATAAATTTAAAAACATCAAAAATACTATTAAGCATCATCTCAGATCACAATGCTATAAAGTTTGAAATCAACAATAAGAAGATCAAGAAAATAAAATCAAATACATGGAAACTAAATAATACCCTGCTTAAAAACTACTGGGTGGTAGAACAAATAAAAAATAGAACATTATCAGATATAGTGACAGAAGAACATAACTCAGACAAGTTATTTGACACTGTACAAAACCATCATCCTTCTATTGTCCAACTAATTATGTATTCATCGTCTTCTTTTAAAGACTCACCAGAGTATATTTAATGTCCATATTTCTAACATTTCTTTCTGTTGCTAGTGACATATGTATTCTCTAACATAGTAGACCCAAGCCATAGTATTTTCAATAACCTCATATGCATGTAAAAGTTGGACAGTGAAGAAAGAAGACTGTAGAAGAATTGATGCATTTGAGTTATGGTGTTGGGAGACAGTATTAAAAGTACCATGGGCTTAAGAAAAAAAAAGTACCATGGGCTGCCAAAAGAACAAACAGATCTGTGTTGGAAGATTCCACAGTCTTGTGAGTCAATAGTCAGATTCTGTGTAAATAAAGAGTATCCTCCAGATTCACGTCTGAACTGCAGATTTAGGATTTGCCAGTGTGATTAAATTTCCTTGACAGCCCATGAGTTCTGTGACTTGTTGCAGTGAATTGCAGAACCCTGAAACATTGTGGAGAATATTGAAAGAAGGAGTAGTGGTTGATATTAGGAGTATGGAGAGGTATAGCATTTCAAAGGAGCTCTGGCAGTGTATGGCAGGTGGTGATGAGTCGGGCTGCTAATATCATAGTCAGCAGTTCAAAACTACCAGCTGTTCTGCGGGTGAAAGATAAGGATTTCTGCTCCTGTAAAGATTTACTACTTTGGAAACCCTGTACAGGGTCACTATTAGTCGAAACCGACTCCATGGCACATAACCACCACCACCAAAATAGCATTTCAAGAAAGTTGGACCTTTGGATTTTCTTGTCAATTTCTTCATAGTTTTATTGTTTCCAAATTCTTCCAGTATTTTCCTTTACTTGATTTGATGTGAAGGTGTATTAAGCTTCTTTGAGGTTACCCTGTACTTTATTAATTTCCTTTAGATGACCCTGTAACTTATGAATTTATTCCCCAAATTAAAACAGACTGCTTTATGTTGAAATCTACTTTACTTCCTTTCCATTGGGTATTTTGTAATTCCCTTCTTTTTGCTTGTCTTCATGGCTTCTGCTGAGAAATCAGAGTTCAGTCTTTTTGGTTTTCCTTTGCTTGTAACATTTCCTTTTTTCCTTAGCTGCTTTCAGGATTCCTTCCATATCTTTGATTTTGGAGAGTATGATTATGGTATGTCATTGATTTTCTTTTGGGGTCTATCCTGCCTGGGATTCATTCAACTTCTTGAATGCTTATCTTCTCTTCCTTCATGATGTTAGGGATATTTGATTTTAGAAGCTCTTCGATGATCTTTTCTGTGACTGTCTTTTTCTCTTCTTGTTTTATAATTCCAAACACCCATATGTATTTATGCTGTTCCACATGAATCTTAGTCTTTCTACAGATTTTCCATTCATTTTTCTGATTGTTCTTCTATTTTACCAGTATCGAGACATTTATTTTCAAGCTCAATAATTCTGGCTTCCATTGTTTCAATTCTACTCCTTTGCCCTTTCAGTGTATTCCCCATTTCTGCTATTTTAAAATGGATCATTTGAACCTCTATTTGCAGATTTTATATGGTCTCCAATGATGTATCTATTTTGTTTGACTGTTTCTATAGCACTTCTCTGAATTCTTCTTTGTTTCCTTGGCCTTTCTGTGAAATATCTGGATGTATCTCAATATAATTCTCCTGAATTATTTTTCAAGTAGTTCCAGTACCTCTTCTTCCTCAAAAGCATTTTCTAGCTCTGCCTCTTGGTTGGTTGTTTGTATTACTCCATCTTGTTTCTGCATGTGAACACAAATTTTCTGCTGCTTCTTAGGTATTGTGGTGTTGTTATATTTATATTAAGTTGATTAATGCATGCTGGTGTATTCTTAGGCATTTACCAATTGCCTCCTGGTAGGTATGATGAGGAAATGAGCTTCTCTGTTTACTGTTCATACAGTCCAATTCACAGTGGTTTTAGCAGACATTGGTTGTTGTCATTGCTCTAGTATATAGCAGCTAATATTGACTTTTGCCCAATTTGTGAGGTTGTAGAGGGTAGCTGTGGCTTGACTGAACAGTCTAAGTTGCTATCATCTGTCGTGTGATGCAAGAATAAGGAAACAACAACAAAGCAAAGAAGAAAAAAAAAAAACCCTGAAAATCAGTGGCTTTCTCTCAGCCAACAGGTGGTGGATGTGCTCTGCCACCTACTGGCCTCTTGTCTTCACAACCACCTGGGCAAGTTGAAATTGGCCATTTGGTGTCCAGAGGGCCCAGACAGATCGCCTGTCTCCTTTCCTCCTATTTTTTTCTTTTCCCCTCAATCTCATGTGTCCACTCAGCCCCCTATCCTAGTGAGAGTCAGTCTGGGGATGGCCAGGGTCGATGTTGCAGATTTGGAGCAGAGGCTGCCCTAATGGGGTTATTGTATATAGCTCCATCCTGGGGGTTACAACCTCTAAGTGGCTTTGACCACCTGGAAAGTGAGAGATTCCCTGGAGTTTCATTCTGTTTGAAAAAGAAGAATAAGATAAAATGAATTGCCCCTTTGTCTCCCTGAGCCTCAGATAGTTTTCTGCAATGTGAATATGATTTTTCTTCTCTAACGCCGTGCACAAACTTTCGAGGTGGCTATGCAGGTTCCATTGGCTGATGCTGCTCATCTCTCATCTCTCAGCATGTCTATTCAACTCTGTCTCGCAGAAACCACTTGACCCACTTTTCTATCATTTTCTCTGGAGCACAGAGTTCCAGGACTGTCCTCTGTGTCTCTCTTGTTTGGTTTTTCTGGGTCTTTGCAGCAGAAAGCCACCATAGCCTTTCTGCCTACTCATCTTTTTTCCTGTCTCCAAAAGTCAGACACTGGGGATGTTTTCAACCTCTACCTCACAGGGACCAGCCTCATGCTGATTTTTCTAAAAGAAATTCTTGTTGCAGAGACCCACAGGGAAGATTATGACTATAAACAATATCCTCCTTTGGCATTTGAAAAGATGAATTCACTGACTCTGAAGTTCTTATATCACTGGCTGCCATACACATAAGAAATTTTTAAAGTACCAGTATAGCTGTTCATCTGGCTTAACTGAAGTATTAAAACTTGTTATGGCCTTGACCACAGAAAAATATCACAACATAAATAAATTGGATTAATGAAATGCATGAAATCATTAAAAAATATCAAACAAATGGCTTTCTTGTAATAATTTATTATAAAGGCATCCAGTAAGGGGATAAGGATGGGATGTAACATCCTTATTCAGGCCAAAGCCCTGATCAGATGTAAGGGGAGTTTCTGAGGGGTGTGGCCTTCATTACCTTTTATCTTATAAAAGATTTTTTTAAAAGGAAGAAAGCAAGGAAGGAAAAACCTGACTACAACCAAGAAAGATGAGCTGGGAGCAGAATGTGTCTGCAATGAGAACCTCTTAGACCCAGAGAAAGACCAAAGTCAAGTCACCTGGATATCTCCAAGGGCTGCGGGACCCACAGATGTTGAAAGGAGATGAAGACCTTCCTCCTTCAGAACCTACAGAGAGAGAAAGGCCTTCCCTGAGATGGTGCCCTGAATCTGAACTTCTAGCCTCTTTAACTATGAGAGAATAAATTTCTGTATGTTAGAGCCATCCACTTGTGGTATGTCTATTATAGCAGCACTGTGTACTTAAGAATTAGACTTGCAAAATAAACAACAACATTGCCTACCATTGTAAAAAAGACACTTGAGAAGGAGAGAAAGGAATAGCCAGAAACATCACCATAGAAATCTTGTAAGTTCATCTTCAGCCTATAACTGTTTGGAATACCTAAAAGGGGACTAGAACTTGCCTCATGAAGGAGGCTTTCTATGGAGCCTTTGCATTGCATAAGACCATAGGTGGAATCCTGAACCCCATCCAGATCTTCTGAGGTGGGAAATTTCCGCTTGAAAGGACAAGCAGACCAGCCTGGAGTGGCTAAAAGAATAGAAGATACTTCTTGAAAGAAAGACCAGCAGGAAAAATCAAAAACAATAATGGCAGTCTGACTGACTGACAAGCAAGCTATTTGCCTAGGAGCCATCAAGGCAAGTGGTCAGAACCCCTCAGAGCAAACCCCCTTCCAAGACTAAGACTCAAGGGGAATACACGAGTGGGGCATGTGGTCTGGCTGGTGACCACATTGGTCACTGATAAGGGGACGCGGGGGAAAAACAGCAATGAAGTTGTGAGCTAAGTCCAACCACGTTCAAAAGACTCCTGTGAACCCAGGTTGAGACCTGGTTGGCCACCAGTATGGCAAGACCTAGGACTCCTGGGCCCAGAGACAGGGACATGGCCACAGAGGAATAGAATGGAGAGTGGAGCATCCAGATGATATGAAGTGAAGGGAGATGCACAAGAACACCCATACTTGACCTGGCTTCAATGGCTAGATGATCAGAACGCAACAAGAAGAAGAAAGAAGAGGGAAAAGTTTATCTATATTTATGGATATAGTAGCTCAAAAGAAGGAACAAACCTCTACAGCAAGGATCATTCCCACATCCCCCCCCCCCCCCCCCAGTACACAAGGTTGACAGGGATGGGCAACTTAGACATTTGCTACCCAAAGTGGGGGGGGGGGAGGGCTACAAAGGCAAGAAGTAAGTGACTTACAAGCTTTCAAGAGGGAGTCTAGATCCAGAGGGAATGGGGCAAGGTAGAATCTCCACTGAATGGTTTCCAATCCGTTGGGATGGGGCTAATGAAAGGAGATGGGGATAAGACTATTGTAGTTCAATAGTGAATAATTGCAATCAGGACTGACTGTGAGGGTTGGAAACGTAAAGGTAGATGTTTTCTAACAAAAGTAGGGAGTAGTTGATTTTGCAGTCCCAGAACGGAGGTTCCTGGGACCATCAAGGGAGAAGAGCAGAGTGCGGGCCCCTATCCAGAGAAGCAGTGATGCCAGAGATGGAGGCAGAGACAATGATGTGGAGAGGTGGAGTGGCTGGGGACTCTGGACCCAGAGAGGAAGAGGGGCTGTGTGCTGACAGCAGGGGCAGGTTTGTGGGGTGTACTCTTTGGTTGTTCGATGATGCATGGAGGGAATTGTAATCATTGCAATGATATGAAATACATTTGAATGTGTTTAAATAAATACAGGATGTATTTATATTTATATATAGAATGTATATAAATAAATACAGGATGAATGTAAAGCTGGTGTTCTCCCATGTAAACTATCACATAATTCACAATAAAATAAATAAATAAACAACAAAGCAAAAACCCCAGAAGAAAACAGAATTGAAACAGGGGGATAAAACAGGCAACAGAAATAGCCAATTTGAGTGATCAGAGGTGACTGATTTAACAGAACTTCAAAACAGCCATTATGAAAATATTTTTAAAATGAGGTACTAGAGCTCTGTGCCAATAACATCACATCTGTACAGTTGTGTATTTCTCCCCAAAATATGACATATTGAACTGGATGCCAGTGTCCACAATTTCAGAATTTTAAATTGGTTAAAAGTTAGATGAAATACGGACCACTTCAAGTAGATAGATCATGAATTGTTAAGAAGATAACATAGGGTACCAATCTAGCTGCGTACACTCAATTACTTTGAGATGCAGTCACTTGTCCAATAGTGAGGTTGGACAAATTAAAATAAAATGGTGACATGCACCTTATGTCACTAGAATGATGATTTTATAAAACATACGGTGGAAAAATGAGCCAAGGATTAATTCATAAAATTCCAAAATGTTAGGCATCTTAGATCAAGTTGTTGTTGTTAAGTGCCATTGAGTCGGTCCTGACCCATACTGACCCTGTACAGGGTTTCCAAGGAGCAGCTGGTGAGCTTGAACCACTGACCTTGTGGCTCAAACCGATCTTACAGTAAGGTAAAATGATTCACAGCTGGCAAACCAAAATCAGCAGGTCAGGCAGCAGCCAGGAAGGCCGGTCTGGTAGGTTAGAAGGCAGGTGCTGTCGATTCCTGGGATCCGCAGCTAATAGAGCAGACTACAGGCTAGAGTCCAAACCCTCCCACCGGCATCTCTGTCTGCCCCTGGCACTGCCAGCACCATTGGATCAGCTGGATCACACGTCCCAATAGGCAGAGTGACTTTCATGGCAGTGTGAACCTGTTGTTCTGGGTCCTACTCAAAGCTAGCAGTTTCCCAGTGACTTGATAAATAGGCTGTAGTAACACACACAAATGAGGGCTGTGTTTCCTTCAAAATCCAAAGAGGCCCACAAGGCATTGCACTTCTTTTTTAGTTATGGGAGGGGCCAGATGCAATAACTTGTCCTTCATTTTGGTAAGAGTATCTCGACATTTCCCACACTACTGAACCATTAGAAATTTCACTGAGGTGGAGAGCATCGGAATTCTTGTCCGGTTAATTTCTCACCCTCTAGCACACAGATAGGAGTCCAGGCAGCACAGGTTTTGTGTTGGGCTGCTTAACTACAAAGTCATTAGTTCAAATCCATCAACTGTTCCTTTGGAGAAAGAAGAAACTTCCAGCTCTCATAAAGATTTCCAGCTTTGGAACCTCTACGGGGTCACTGGAAGTAGGAACCGACTCAATGACACACAGAAGCAACAGGAGCATGCGGTTATCTTACCAATATGTCTAAAGTTATTAATATTTCCGCCTTTTTAGGTCCAATTGCCACTATGTCATCAATGCACTGGACCAGTGTGGTGTCTTGTGTTAGGGAAAAGCGATAAGGTCCCTGTGGAATCAATTATGACATAGTGCTGGAGGGTCCCCTGAGACAGGACAGTTGAGCTGTACCAGTGGAGGTGGATAGTTGGCCTTGCCATTTGAAGACAAACTGCTTTTGGTGATTCTTTGAAGCTGGAATTGGTAAAAAGGCATTGGCCAGGCCGATAGCTGCATATCAGGTAAGACAAGATCTATTAATCAGATAAAGCAATGAAATCACTTCTTGAACAGCAACTGCAATTAGGGTGAGCACCTGGTTAAGTCCACTGTCCTTCCCCAAAATCTATCTGTTCTTTGGGCAGGCCAGATAGGAGATACAAATGGTGATGTGGTGGGAATCACTCCCCCTGTATCCTAAAGTCTTTGTTGGTGGCACTCATCTCAACAGTCCCTCTAGGAATGTGGGCTTGCTTGGCTTTACTATTTTCCTAGGTAGCTGTTGTTGTTGTCAAGTGCCATCAAGTTGGTTCTAACTCATATTAACCCTGAATAGGGTTTCCAAGGAGCAACTCTGTGATTCGCAGTCCAGTACGGATCCTAGATATAGTTCTGTGAGCTTCCACTTGCCATTGTTGTGTTGTTGTCAGGTGCCATTGAGTTGGAACTGACTCATAGCGACCCCATGCACAGCAGAACAAAACAATGTCCGATCCTGGGCCAACCTCACTACCGCTGCCACACTTG
>NW_006408524.1:73566-81113 GCF_000296735.1 Chrysochloris asiatica
GGCGCACCTTAGTCCTCAAGCTGACATCTTTGCTCTTCAACACTTTAAAAAGTTCCTGTGCAGCAGATTTGCCCAATGCAATATGTTGTCTGATCTCTTGACTGCTGCTTCTGCGAATGTTGATAGTTGATCCAAGAAGAATAAAGTCCTTGACAACTTCAATCTTCCTACCATAATAACCCTCATTTCACATTTCAGAGATTCAATGTGAGGGTTCTGCCAGTTGCTGAGAAGTCTACTCCTACTGTGCATTCTGGAACCGGGAGATCACTACAGAATGAGTTTAGGGACCCATAGGACCCAGTGAGAAATGTGCCTTAGCTAAAAATCCATTAACTTGACCTCCATACACCATCACTCTGACTGGTGGGCCATAGTGATATTTTGGGCATACAGGAATGAGGGTCAAATCACAGTCAGTGTCCAATTCCCCACCCCCACCCCCCAAATTAGATGATTTTCTTTTCCCTAATGAGCAATCACTCTTGTAAAAGGCAAAATCTCTTTGGGAAAATCTAGGAGCAAGATTAACAGTATAAATTTCAGGTGTCGTAGTGTGGTTCTTCTTCAAGGGAACCTAACCTCCCCTTCATTAAAGTGGTTGTGGGTCTGTAAATTGGCCCAACTCTGGGACTTGATTGAGAGGCTGTGACTCTCTGTTCTAGTTATTCAAGTTAGACTGTCATTCACTTAACTTAAAATTCTTCTGCTTATACAGATCCCATCCATTTTTAGTAGGTTTCTCATCTGCCTAAGTATCCAGTGCCATACACCCACATGAGTAATCATGCCCACCTTGTCTGGCTGAGTAAGTGCTATCACTTGGCCCCTATCACGAGGGGATCCATTCGGCTCAATTGTAGTTGGGTGGCATGAATTCAGTTAGGGCGGTTCCCACTGTCAAACCTGGCTTACATAAAATAGCAATCACAACAGTCTTCATGGAGGTTGGAGCTCCTTTCAAAAACGTGTTCCTCACTGTAGTTGTAAAAGATATGTCCTCTGCGCACTCCATGTGTAGATTTATGGGCTACATATTCTGTAGGGGACGACACCCAATTGGCAGATCTGGTACTTCAACTTGATGTATGAAATCCATGCTTCACTGAACACACCAAAAAAACTACTAGATCTTCTTCTAACCTATTGAGATGTAACACTGAATGAAGAATCTGTGCTTAGTGAGCCTACAGCAATAAACTCAGACTGATGCAACCTTATGTTCCTTGCTCTATTATCCTATATCCATAATAGCCATTCTCAGACATATTCTCCAAGTTTTTGTCCACATAAGAAAAATCAATCCATTCTTTTGGAGTATAGCATACATCTTCCTGGGTCACAATTTGTACTTCACATTTTGGGGCTTCCTGGGACTTAAGTCTAGTTATAGGTCTAGAAGCAATAATTGGTAGAGCTGCTTCCTAGGAGCATTCAGCAATATTTTGCAAGACACCTGCCTCAAGCGATGCCCCAGACAATGTCTCAGGCACCATCTCAGCAGTCCCAGTTGGGTTAATATCATCAAGCGTGGGAAGAGGAGATAATTATACTAATAAATCGGAGTTCTGGTGTGGCACTGTGGGTTAATGTGCCAGACTGCAAAGCCGTTTGAACTGCAAGGTTGGTGGTTCAAGCTCACCAGCTGCCAGCTGCTCCTCAGAAACCCTATACAGTGTCACTATGGGTCGGAATCAACTCTATGGCATTTAACAACAACAACTATAAAAGATCGGTACACAAAGATAGAGTAATCTCTTCATCTGGGAGGAGTGATACTGTTGTCAAACATGATTCAACAGAATTTAGGGGCCCAATAGCCTTAGCTTCCTGTTTATCCACCCATATTGTCTAATACCAAGTTTTAGGGTCCCATTTCTTCTCACTCAATGCTCTCACTTTAACATCAACACAATTCAAGTTGTGTAATTCAGTTAATGTTGTAATTCAGCCACTCTATGCTAAAACTCTGGGTTTGCTTTATTTTGGCAATATCAGCTCTGCTGTTACAAGAAATAAGGCTTTATTTCAGTGCACAAACATTAATTGCTGTCATCAATGTTAATTGTTCTGATTCATGGGGACTCTGTATAATGCTTCCAAGGAGTGACTGGTGGGTTTGAACACCTAACTTTTTGGTTAAAAGTCTCTGCTTAAACCACAGTATCACAAGTCCCAAGTCCATGGATCATATGTTAGGCTTGAAGTTTCTGACTCATGCAATTGCTGGGCTGTTGGATGGTTCTAGATCAGCTGGTCAGATAGCAGACTGGCAGGTAAGAAGTCAGGCTGCTTATAGTTCCTAGGAGTAGCAGGTAATAGAGAAGATCAAGTTCACAGAACCAGGGGTTGAATGACAAGCCAGATAAAAGATCCAGAGACCCAGCATAGAGCAAGCAAGCTTTGCCTCAGTGTCCAATATAAAGGAAGTTGACCACTCCCCAAGGAAACTTTCTTTTAATTGATTGGTTACTCATAGCCGACTTCATCATACACGTGATTACATTATATCAGATGTCAGCATGGAGGATAACTACACCTTAACTGCCCAAACACAGAGATTCCCAGCCCAGTCAAGTTTCCCTAAACCTGTAACTATCACAGCTGTCCTCAGTGTAAGCTTATTCAACATGAATTTTCTCTTCAAGGTAAGTTGAGGTTTTATTATTGGCCTAAATCATGAAATTTGAAAGACAACTACCTTGCCAAGTAAATGGAAGAGATCCATAATTGTGCTCATGAGGACTCTGTATGTAGACCAAGAGACAGTTGTTTGAATAGAACAAGGGAACATAGAATGTTTGAAAATTAGAAAAGGTGTGTGCCCAGGTTATATTTTTCACCATACTTACTGCTATCTGTATGTGAAAACTATAATCCAAGAAACTGGATTATATGAAGAAGAATGTGGCATCAGGATTGAAGAAGATTCATAAACAACCTGCAATATGCAGGTAATACAACCTTGGTTTCTGAAAGTGAAGAGGACATAAAATACTGATGAAGATCAAAGACCACAGCCTTTGGTATGGTTTATACCTAAATGTAAAGAAAACAAAAATCCTCACAACTGGACCAATAAATCACATCAAGAAAAATGGAGAAAAGATTGAAGTTGTCAAAGACTTCATTTTTCTTGCACCAACCATCAACACTCAAGGAAGTAGCAGTCAAGAAATCAAATAACTTACCACATTAGGCAAATCTACTTCACACGAACTCTTTAAAGTGTTGAAGAGTGAAAATGTCAGTTTGAGGACTAAGGTGTATCTGACCCAACCAATAGTATCTTCAATCACCTCCTATGCATGTGAAAGTTGGACAATGAATAAAGAAGACCATAGAAGAACTGATGCATTTGAGTTATGGTGTTGGAAGAGAGCATTAAAAGTACCATGGACTGTCAGATGAACAAACAGATCTGTGTTAGAAGAAATACAGCCAGAGTGCTCCTTAGAAGCCAGGATGGCCAGAATTCGCCTTGCATACTTCAGACATATTATCAGGAGAAACCAGTCCCTGGAGAAGGATATCGTGTTTGGCAAAGGGGAGGGTCAGTGAAAAGACAATCCTAAAAAGATGGAATAGCACAGTGGCAGCAGCAATGGGCTCAAGCCTCACAATGATAGTGAGGCCAGTGCAGGACTGGGCAGTGTCTTGTTCTGTTGTGCATAAGGACTCATCGGCACCTAACAACAACAACAATGTATAAAGTAAGCTTCCCACATGCCCAAAGCAACATTAAGACCTTTTCTGGACCTGAATTGCCTGAAGCTAGTAATCTCCAAATCCTGTGGGCTTAAGTAATGGTATGACCCCTCGTTTAGGCTTTTCTACAGACAAAAATCTATGTAGCTCACTCTCTTTATTGTATCACAGGAGTCAACATTTCATACAATTCCAAGATTCATGTGAAAATGTACTACAGAACATTTGGATTCAGCTTCAATTCACACAAGCAGTCAATGATAACATATTCACAAATGCCAAATGGGACTCCTACTAAGCAGCCACGTCCCATCAATGTTTTAAAAAGCACACATTTGTAGAGTTGCGCAATCCTTGCAATTCATTTTGACATTTCAGACTGGGTGCCAACATATCAAATATTTCCCAACTTGAAATTGTCTCAAGTTAATGTGAGTATTAAATGTTCACCAATGAGGCTAACCAAAACTTACATAATCAGTAAAGATTACAAACAATAGAGGGGACAAGTCTCATCAGATTTCTGAAAACTATTTGACCCTGGACTACTTGTTCATTGGTCCTGTGTCAAAGGGGACCAATTATAATGATGCACAATCATTTACCTTAACCAATGGAATGGTGATTTTCTTGGCAGTTGCTCTTTCTAAATCATACAAAAAGAGGACAAGAGTCAAGTAATGAACCAGAGAAATTTCAGTCAGGAAGGCATTTTCCTTTATGGGGTGAGGTGAAAAGCTTTTTGGGTCCACTTTCAAATAGATGAATAAGGATGGGCAAAAGAACTTTTCAGCTGGGCCTCAGTATAAGCCCACTGAGTGTGTTTCTATGTCATCTCTCTTCACTGACCCAAGCCACGACACTCTCCGCTTAGACATCCCCTTAGACATCAAGATGCTTGCCACAGACCAATGCCCTTCCAGACCAACGCCACACTGGGTGAGAGTGTTCACAGGTCTCACAGGCACTTTCTGAGGGCTTTAAATAACTCCAATTAGAGAAGGCCACCGAGATCGTGTTCAGAATCTCTGGACGGAACTTCATTTCTTCATGGTCTGGCTCATGCTATCTATTCCCCAAAGTCTTGAGAAACCAGTCCCCTCACAGCTACAGTACAGTATAGGCTGGTACCCACTGACATCAAAAGCCACACGGAGGGGAGTGGTGCAGGTGTGAACCCCATCAGAGTGCATGGGAAGCTATCTGGTTGTCCAGGTGAACCCTGCTCCACACCTTCAGAACTGTAGAAGCATCTGAACAGATGCAAGGGGTTAAAGAAAAGGAGGCAGGTGATTTATACCAGTTGGCTAGGTGGGGTACGACCATCTTGAATTTTCATTGGTGGCTTTGAAGACCGAGGCTGGTTGGTGGCATAGAGGCATGATGCTTATTGGCAGAGAGAAAGATGCAAAATTGTTTCTTGTGCTCCCCATTCCCCTGGTGACCACAGGTGTGAGCAGACTCCACTGGCGTACACTCTGAGTGAAACTCCTGCTCTTCAGACAGTGGGAACACCACCAAAGTCGATTGGGAATTAGCAGCCCCAATCCCAGCCCGTGGAATCAGGTGCAGCCTGCCCCAGAGCTGCAGAGCTAGTCCTGGCCAGCCCTACGAGCGGGACCTCTTACCCTCAACTGCTCTGTGGGACGGGAAGACCCTGGTCCCCTTGCTGCTTTGGAGTCTGCATGAAGTCCTTCTGGATTGGGTGTCCAGAATAGACAACACGAAGCCCTACAGGAATTCCATTCGGGTCCACAGAGACAAGTGAAACCCATAGTGATTCCAGTGGAGCTGGTGGTGGGTGAGTGGCGCCATCAGCAGTGCAGAGAGGCTTCTTTTGCCTGAATTTTTCTCCACTTCCTGGTCCTGTGCCGACCTCACAATGGACTACATTTGAGCCCATTGCTGCTGCCAGTGTGTTAATCCATTTCATTGGGGGTCTTCCTCTTCCTTGTCAAGCATCCAGATTACCAAGCAAAGTAATGAATCCCATCAACACCCTGACCTGGTTCCAAGGGTGTGGCATGCAATGCCTTTTACTTTCCAAGAGCTGGGAGAAAAAGTAGAGCAGCGAAGTAGAGACTTTCTTCCACCAAGATCGAATAGCAGGGTGTGAAATGTGGACTCTGGACTTTTGGGTCTATGCACTATGAAGCTTCCAGGTCCAGGGGAAGATTAATGCCATGACACATGGAGAACACTAAGGAATGCTGGGCCTACAGATGCTAAAAAAGGAGGCAATGACCTTCTGATGGTGGTGGTGGTTTGCCGTGGAGTCGGTTCCGACTCATAATGACCCTGCATAGGGTTTCCGAGGCTGCAAATCTTTACGGGAGCAGAACGCTTCATCTTTCTCCCTCGGAACAGCTGGTCATTTTGAACTGCTGACTTTGAGGTTCGCAGCCTGACTCGTAACCACTATGCTACCAGAGCTCCTAAGGACCTTGTAGCCCCCTAATAAATTTCTGGTTCTTAAACCATCCATTTGTGATATTTCTGTCATAGCTTCATGAGATAACAAAGACAGCAGGTAAAGAGGGGAAGAAGGGAAAAAGACTTAACAAACAAAAACTATGAAAGGAAGAAATCCGGACAAGTACCCGACCCAGAGAGGGTAAAATTCTGGGGTCTCCTACCAACCAAAGACTCCACATAGTTTGTGGACACAGATGACACTATTCTCTGAACTCTTTGCCTTTTACTCCCTTGTGTTTAGTTCTTTTTCTTTTCTCTTACATGGTTTAATGTTTTTTCCCCCTCCTCTCCCTCTCTTATTCATTGTTCTGGTATGGCGCTGTGGATTAATGCACTGGATTGCAAAGTCAGTTTGAACCGCAAAGTCGGTGGTTCAAGCTCCTTGGAAACACTACACAGGGCCGCTATGGGCTGGAACTGATTCGACGGCACTTAACAACAACAACAAAAATTATTCATTGTTACATTGTTGGGTACAAACTTTCCAATCCAGTGAAATCGTGAAATAACTTTTACTGAAAGAAGACAATCGCTGGAAGTAATAGCAATACCCTGCAATCTTTGGCAGATCCTCTGTTAACACTTTTCTGTCAGTTGAATTAAAATAACTCTTCCTGAAGGTGGTTTCATGCTGTTTTTCCTCTACAAGCTCTGCGTGGGGAGATGACAACACCGGTCTATTCAGTCTTCAGACATGTTCCCTTCAGCCTGGTACCAGGTTCTTCTCACATGTCCTGTTGTCCTTGTCTGGTTTTAGAGACAGGCCCACCTCTGCTTTGAGACTCTGTAGACCCATGTAACTGAGGACCTACAGGACAGGCCAGATGACGGTACTGGATGGCACATGAAGAACGGTACTGTGTACTGGGCACACATGTCTGAGCTGTGTTGGGCTTGGAGAAAAAGTCAGGCACAAGAAGCCTCTCTGCGGCTGCTGGTGGTGCCACTCACACACCACCAGCTCCACTGGAATCACTATGGGCTTCACTTATCTTTGTGACACCGTATCACTCAGGGGTTCCACCACAAGTGTACCAATAAGTGGTGATGGTGGTTATGTGCCGTGAAGTCGGTTCTGACTCATAGCGACCTTGTACAGGGTTTTTGAGGCTGTAAATCTTTATGGGAGCAGAAAGCCTCATCTTTCACAGAACAGCTGGTAGTTTTGAACTGCTGACCTTGCGGTTCGCAGCCCGATTCGTAACCACTACGCTACAAGAGCTTCTTGTACCAATGTTGTTGTTAGGTGCCATCAAGTCGGTACCGACTCATAGTGACCTTATGCACAGCAGAACGAAACACTGCCCGATCCTGGGCCAACCTCACTACTGTTGTCATGCTTGAGTCCATCGATGCTGACACTT
>NW_006408524.1:83798-84697 GCF_000296735.1 Chrysochloris asiatica
CTTACTGCTGGTGGCATCTGTAGCAGAAGTGAGAAAGGCAGTATTTTCGGATCTGTGGTGGTCCTGGTTTCTCCAGCGGTCTTCTTGAGATCAGAGCAGCTCTCCCACTGCAGATGTCTGACCAAGCCTTGGAGATAGAGGTGTGGACATTCTTTTTTTTTTTTTTCTTTCTGTTTATTTGTGTCTCGCTGTCTGCGTACCTCCACTCTAGACGGGGTGCCTGAGTAAGTAGACAGTCCTCCACCCCCAGAGGGTTCAACTACACATGCCCATGGAGCTGCTCTGCAAAGACCCCAGCACTCAGAATCTAAGAAAGGAGAGGAGCCAATAGGAGCGGCTGCTTAAATCCCCCCAGGTGGCCCTGAGCTGGTTCTCACTAGGAGAAACACCTGAACCAGGCTGTGGAGGTGGGGGGAAAGAGACAGGCTCAAAAGAAACAGGTTGAAATCCTGAGTTACCGCATTAAGGAGCAGCAGTAACATCGTGAAATTTCTCAGGCAGCCTTGAAGGCAAGCGAGACGGGAGTTAAAGCCATTTTCATAATTTGCAACTGGGGTTTTCATTGTTGTTGTTTTTAAGCTTTTATTGTGAATTGAGTGATAGTTTACATGGGACAACACTGGTTTTACACTCATTGTTTCAATGCAATGATTACAATCCCCTTCGTGCATCATCATTCAACAATATTTGCTTCTATTCCCTCTGTGTTTTAAATTTTTGGGGGTGGTGGTGTACACAAAAACACTCCCCTGTTTTTGTTACAAAACTTCTACCTTTACAGTTGTGACAGTCACAATTAGTCATGATAGCAATTCCTCACTATTGAATCATAAAAATCTTATCCCCATCTCCTTTCACCAGACCCATCTAGATGCGTTGAAAACTATTCAGTGGGGATT
>NW_006408524.1:86194-88384 GCF_000296735.1 Chrysochloris asiatica
AGCTGAACAGAAAATTTCAAAGATCAGCTCGAGAAGATAAAGCCAAATATTACAACAAAATATACAAAGATCTGGAATCAGAAAACCAAAAACGAAGAACACACTCAGCATTTCTCAAGCTGGGGGAACTGAAGAAAAAGTTAAAGCCTCGTCTTTCATTATTGAAAGATTCTCTGGGCAAATTATTGTATGATGCAGAAAGCATCAAAAGAAGATGGAAGGAATACACAGAGTCACTGTACCAAAAGGAAATGTGGGTCCCCTTTCATATAGATAAATAAGGATGGGCCAAAAAAGTGCTGAGCATGAATATAACCCCAACATAATTCTATTGAGCATGGTTTTCAGGTCATCATTTCTCTTAAAGACCAGTTTGGGCATCATCAGTGACCTGAGCCATGGCACTCCCTGGACATACATCTCCTTATTGTTGGTGTTGGTGTTCAGTGGAGTTGGTTCTGACTCATAGTGATCCTGCATAGGGTTTTATGGGAGCAGAAATCCTCATATTTCTCCCATGGAAAGGCTGGTAGTTTTGAACTGCTGACCTTGAGGTTATCAGCCTGACTCATAACCACTATACTACCAGAGTTTGTTGTTGTTAGGTGACATAGTATCTGTTCTGACTCATAGTGACCCCTGTGCACAACAGAATGAAACACTGCCCAGTCCTGTGCTATATTCATAATAATTGTCACATTTGAGCCCATTGTTGCTATCACTGTGTCAATCCATCTCATTGGGGGTCTCATTTTTCACTGACCCTCCATTTTACCAAGATGATATCCTTCTCCAGGAATCGGTACTTCCTGATAGCATGCCCAACGTATGAGAGAGGAAGTTATGCTATCTTTGCCTCCAAAGAGCATTCTGGTTGCACTCGTTCCAACTCAGAGTTTTTTGTTCTTCATGGTCTTTTAATATTCTTCTCCAAAACCATAATTCAAATGCATCAATTCTTCTACAGTATTCACTATTTATTGTCCAACTTTCACATGCATATGAGGCAACTGAAATATCATGGCTTGGGTCAGGTGAATCTCAGTCCTAAGACTTACTACATTTTTGCTCTTGAACACTTTATAGAGGTCTTGTGCAGTAGATTTGTCTAATGCAATTCGTCATGTGATTTTTTGGCAGCTCCTTCCATAAGTGTTGATTGTGGATCCAAGCAAAATGAAGTGTTTGACAACTTCAGTAGTTCGTCTGTTTATCCTGATGTTATTTATTTGCTCATGACTTTCTGGCTTTAACTTCTAGAAGTTAGTAATCTTCAAATGTTAATGGGTAATCCACTGGCATGGCCCTGCATTTGGGCTGTTCTACACACACACAGGTGTTTCGCCACCTTTTCTTTGGAGCTAGAGGGAGGCATCAGATGACTCAAAATTTCATCCAAATCCAAGATTCATGGAAAAATTGTATTGCAAAACATGGGTTTTAGTCTCAACAGTCTCAAGTGGTCAATTAAGGTTATTCAGCAGTCTAGCTTCATACTACTAATCATCTGCTCCCAATATTTAGAAAAACCCATTTGTAGAGTTGTTCAATCATCCCAATTCAAGATGACATTTCAGACAAGATGCCAGAGTATCAGATATTTCTCAAATTGAAATTGTTTTGAGTTCTTATGAATACAGGCATTCACCTATGACCGTAACCAACACTAATCAGTCACAATTAGGAACAATAGAGGGGACACATTTTATCGGATACCCAAAACATAATTGACTCTGAGCTGCATCTTCATTGGCATAAATGGCAAAATAGACAAGTAATAATGATGTGAAATCATTCACCTTGAATCCATGGGATGATGATTTTCATGGCAGCTCATTTTTATAAATCATACAAAAAGAAGATAAGAATCACAGAGTGATCCTGAGACTCTTCAGTCTGGAAGGCATTTTCCATCACTGTGGTGAAGTGAAGAGAATCAAAATGTAGGTCTACTTTAAAGTATATAAATAAGGATAGTCAGTGAAATTCTAGTTGGATTTCAGGGTTGTTGGGGACCCGCCTCGACATTGGGGTTCAGTTCACAAGGAGAGGATACCTGACGGCGATTCATATATATCAAGAATACACAGAAAGAGACAAAGAGAGAGACAAAGTGGCACCCCAAAGCCAGGGTGAATACATCACTGGTGGGCAGGCCTGGGACTACAGGCATCATGGCCTCTGCAGGCA
>NW_006408524.1:88869-91249 GCF_000296735.1 Chrysochloris asiatica
TTGCAACTTTTAGTCTGGGCTTTAGGAAAATATCACATTTATCTGTGGATTGTCAAAGGCTCCAGTGTGTTGATTAAATATATATAACTGAATATTAAGATGAAAGCAATTTGCCATTAACTGCCAGTGGCCTCATTTGTTACACTCGGCCCTAGAGGGCCTCGAACCTCTGACTAGTCTTACACGGTCTGCAACACAGGGTAATCCTATTTTTAAAATCTTCTTCTTCTTTTTTTTTTACTTTTATCTTGCGGTCATTGTTGTTAGGTGCTGTTGAGTTAGCAGCCCTATCCACAATAGAACGAAACACTGCCTGATCCTGTGTCAATCCATCCTGTTGGGGGGGGTCTTCCTCATTTTCGCTGATGCTCCACATTTCCAACCATGAAGTTCTCCAGTGACTGGTCCCTCTTGATAATATGTCCAGTGTATGAGAGATGAGGTCTTAACATCCTGGCTTCTAAAGAACATTCTGGCTGTACTTCTTCCAAGACAGCTTTGTTTGTTCTTGTGGCAGTTCATGATACTTTCAATATTCTTCACCAATTCCCAAATTCAAATTCATTGATTCTTCTACAGTCTTCCTTATGCATTCTCCAACTTTCACATGCATATGTGGTGAATGAAAACCTCATGGCTTGGGTCAGATGCACCTTAGTCCTCAAAGTGACCTCTTCACTCTTTAATACTTTAAAGAAGTCTTTTGCAACAGATTTGCATTTTGATGATAAATGCAATACCATTTCTCATCAATTTGTCATTCTTAGTATAGTAAACCATATGATTGGCTGATTCAAAATGGAAGGTCACTTTCTTAGCAGCTGGTCTTTCAAAATCATGCAAAAGAGGGCTAATGCCAAGAAGTGAGTCTGAGAAACATCAGTCAGGTAGTGATTTTTTATCACAGACATAGGGTGAAAAGAATAAAACTGTGGGTCGATTTTCAAGTAGGTAAATAAGTGTGTAACAAAGAAGGTTCATGCTGGGCCTCAGAGTAATCTAATTGAGCATGCTTTTTATGTCATCGGTCTTCAAGACCAGTTTATGTGTTATCATTAACTTGAGTCATGACCCTCTCCATATATAATCCTCCCCACTCAACAGCACTTTAACAATAATAAACAAAAGACTTCCAGACAATTCCCACAGATATCCCCCTTCCAGACAGATCTCACACTGTATTAGAATGTTTACATATCCTATGATTTCTGAGGCTTGTCAATACCTCAAAATGAACATGCAATTGGGATCATCTTCAGAAATCTGCTCAAAGAACACAGCAGTAAGACAGAGTTCAAGGGAAGGAAGTTCTTCAGGGCTATAGTTCATGCTACCAATTCCCAAAAGTATTGATAAAATACTACCCTCACAAAAACCCCATGATGTAGGCTGCTGACCATTGACAATAACAGGAAACAAACAAGATAATGAGAAGTCCTGGAAGACTCTAGACCTAAAAACCTGTCAGGAGGTTCCAGGCAGAGAGAAACTTCTTCCAATGATTGCTCTTGGCTGATCTATTGAAAACAACCAAATCTATATTCACTTTCATTGTCCAGTGTATAGGAAATCTCAGGAAATGAAACTCTAGGGGGTCACAGACAACCAGCTAGGTGAAAATCAGGACACTTGAGATTGTATTCATTTTAAAGAAATGTGGCAAC
The DNA here is from genome assembly GCF_000296735.1 of Chrysochloris asiatica. Taxonomy (NCBI): domain Eukaryota; kingdom Metazoa; phylum Chordata; class Mammalia; order Afrosoricida; family Chrysochloridae; genus Chrysochloris; species Chrysochloris asiatica. Next base: position 90,534 of record NW_006408524.1, read on the forward strand.
ACCACAGAAGGAGCTCTGGTAGCGTAGTGGTTACGAATCGGGCTGCGAACCTTAAGGTCAGCAGTTTGAAACTACCAGCGGCTCTGCGGGAGAAAGATGAGGCTTTCTGCTACCGTAAAGATTTACAGCCTTGGAAACCCTGTACAGGGCAGCTATGGGTCGGAACCAACTGGACGGCACTTAACACAAACAACAACAGTTTTTATATTAGATTTCACTCGACCCACATCCACCTTGCCCCCAAACAATCACAGCAGGAAGAATCCATCTGCTCCTGCTTTTCATCCAGCAGTGGTTTGCTAAAGATTTAGAGAGCAAGACTCATATTACATCTGTGAGAATTCCAATCAATTCTATGTAACTAGTGATCTTTCTTGAGTCCTGGAGTAACACTGCAGGGTAAGCACTGGACCACAAGGTTGGTTTGAATTGTAAGGTCAGCAGTTCCAACTCAGGAGCCACTCTTTGGAAACCCTACATGGGGTTGCTATGAGTTGGAAGTGACTCAACAGAACTTAAAAACAACAATAACTAATGATATGTCTACATTTCCAATACAGAATTAAGGCCTTAATGCCTTACAGAAAGAATCAGGTGACCATCATGTTCTTGGTACAACTTGCTGGAAGGTAGAAATTGCCAATGATTAAGAGCTTAACAACCACCACAGATTTTCTTTATTTGGATTTTCTACAGAAAAAAAATCCCCATCTGTC
>NW_006408524.1:94312-95127 GCF_000296735.1 Chrysochloris asiatica
CACAATAAAATATTTTTATAAAAAAAGAAGATGGAAGGAATACATGGAGTCACTGTACCAGAAAGAGATTGTCCATGTTCCACCATTTGAAGCATATGATCAAGAGCCAATGATCCTGAAAAAGTCTAAGGTGAATTGATGGATTGGCAAAGAACAAGGCTCTGGGAATTGATGGAACACAAATTGAAATCTTTCAACAAACTGATGTGGCACTGGAGGCACTCACTCATCTATGCTGAGAAATTTTGAAGACAACTACCTGACCAACTGACTGGAAGAGATTTGTATTTGTGCCCATTCCTAAGAGAGGTGACCCAGTAGAATGCAGGTATCATTGGACAGTACGATTAATATCCCATGCAAGCAAAATGTTGCTAAAAATAATTCAAAAATGGCTCCAACCATGTATTGACAGATAACTTCCAGAGGTTCATGTCGAATTTAGAAGAGGATGAGGTATGAGGGATATTATTGCTGACATCAGATGGATCTTGGCTGAAAGCAGAGAATACCAGAAAGATGTTTACCTGTGCTTTATTGACTACACAAAGGCTTTCAACCTTGTGGATAATGACAAGCTATGGACAACACTGTGAAGAATGAGTATTCTGGAACACTTACTTGTGCTTATGAGGAACCTGAACATAGAATAAGAGGCAGTTGTTCAAACAGAACAAGGGAACACCGAATGGTTTAAAATTAGAAAAGGTGTGCACCAAGGTTTTATTCTATCACTGTACTTATTCAATCTGTATGCTAAGCAAATAATCTGAGAAGCTTGATTGTATGAAGAAAAACATGGCATCCAGATTGGA
>NW_006408524.1:95533-108739 GCF_000296735.1 Chrysochloris asiatica
TGGACAGTGAATAAGGAAGACCAAATAAGAATTGATGCCTTTGAGCTATGGTGTTAGAGGAGAATATTGAAAGTACCATGGACTGCCAAAAGAACAAACCAATCTGTGTTGGAAGAAGTACTTCCAGAATGCTCCCTGGAAGCCAGGATAACCAGACTTTGTCTCTTATACTTCAGATATATTGTCAGGACGGACCAGTCCCTAGAGAAGGATATCATGTTTGGTAAAATAGAGGGTCAGGGAAAAGGAGGTAGGCCCCAACAAGATGGACTGACACTGTGGCAGTAGCGATGGACTCAAATGTACCAAAGATCATAAGGTTGGTGCAGGCCTGGACAGTGTTTCCTTCTGTTGTGCATAGGATAACTATGAGTTGGTGCTGACTTGATGGCATCTAACAACAAACAGAAAAGAATCGATGTAGCCACATTTTCTTTGGAGCTAGGAGGCATCAGACAACTCAACATCTGATTTTCAGATTCATGAGAAAATTGTATTAAAGAACCTTCAGTTTCATCCTCAACCCATACAAGCAGTCAATTATGGGTTGTTCCTCAATGCTACAGGAATACTACTAACCACGTGCTTCTATAAATATTTTAGAAAAAACTAATTGTAGTGTGGTGTGCATGTCTCCCAATTCAATATGACTTTCAGACCACAGGGTATCAAAAATTTCTCAACTTGAAGTTTTTCAAATGCATGTGAATATTAAGCATTCACCCATGAGGATGTACAACAAACAATTAGAAAATAGGTCAAGATTATGAACAATGGACAGGACATGTTGCAAGGGGTTCCCAAACATAATTGACTCTCAACGGCCTTTTCTTTTGTTCTAGTGGCAAAATAGACTAGTTATAATGTTGTAAAATCACTCAAGTTAAATCCATGGATCTTCTAGTGATTGCCTTTGGCTGATACACTGAATAAAAACAAATCTGTATCCACTGCTCTTGTCTAGCAAATAGGAAATTTCAGGAAATGATATTCTAGGGATCACAGAACATGGGGGAGGTACAAATCATACTTCAGGACACTTTGGATTGTTTTCTTTTAAACAAATGCAGCAACACCACTCCATAAAAATGCCAATCTTTATGTTACTAAATTTCACTCTTTACGTACACAATCTAACTTATCCCAAAACAATCACTGTAGGAAGAAGACATCCGATCCTGTATTCCATCCAGCAGAGTTTATTTAGGCATCTAACAGTAAGACTCACATCATATTTCTGAGGATTCCTATGAAGTCTATGTAACTAATTCTCATGCCACATGCCAAATGCAGCATCAAGACCTTCCCTTCTTATGGGGAGGAATCTGGAACTGAACTGGCTGAAATTGTGATCATCTCTCCTCAAGACCAGTTTAGGTGTCATCATTGATTCAAGCCATGGCACTCTTAGAGATTATTCCCCTTAGACTTTAAGATGCTTACCACAGACATCTGAGTTCCACACCATGGATGAGACTAGTCGTGTGTCCTATGGACATTCTTGGAGGGCTTGGAATGACTCTAAAAGGAGCCTGCAAATGGAATATACACAGAAACCCTTTAAGGGACATAGCAGTAAGACAGATACCAAGGGAGAGATGTTCATTTCTTCATGGCTACGTCTCATGCTGCCTGTATGCAAACGTATTGATAAACAAGTATCCTGAAAATGCCTCATGGCATAAACAACAAGCCAATGAAGGGCAATTTCAGTAGGTTCTGGATATAGAAAAAGCTGTAAGTAGGTCCAGTCAGAGAAGAACTTCTGGTAATGATTGCCCTGGCTGATACATTGAAGAAAACTATCTGTCTGCACTGCCCTTCTCCATTTCATATGAAATTACAGAAATGACATTGTAGGGGTCACAGACCACTGGAGAACTACAAATAATGCTTCAGGACACTGTGCATTGTATTCATTTTAAAGAAATGGGGTAACACTACTTCATAAATGTGCCAGAGTCCTTATAATATCAGATTGTCCTCTTGACCCACATAGAAACCTAATCAACCTCAACCCAAATCAATCATAGTAGGAAGAATCTATCAGTTCCTGTATTTCATCCAGCAGTGGTTGATAGTTATCTAGAGATCAAGATTAACATCACTTCTGTTTGCAATGAAGTCTACGTAAAAAGTGATCCTTCTATGTGTCCAAGTCAGTATTTAGACATTCACTGGTTATGGAGAGGATCATGACATTCTGGGCTTGGACTGTTTGAAGCTAGTCATCTCTAAGCAATCTTAACAACTGGGATGAACCCTAATTTGGAATTTTCTACACATTTTCTACTCAGAAAAACCTGTGTAGCCACCTTTTCTTTGGACCTAGAGGTAGGCATCAGGAAACTCAATGTAACATCCAATTGCAAGATTTATGGGACATTATACTAGGGGATCTTAGGTTTCAGCCTTAGCACATAAAAAAGTTAATTATGGGATATTTACCAGTGCCAAGGGCATAGTTACTAACCATCCACTTTCCATCAATGTTTTAGAAAAATGTTTTTGTAGACTTGTACAAAGGTGAGTCACAAGTTATCCACACTCTGGCTGTAGAAATTATTTTAATCAACATTTTTTCTAAAAGACAAATATATCATTTTTCAACATAATTTTTTAATGTTAAATTTTCAATACACTTTGTCCATCTATCAACAAGCTTTCATATTTCCTTATAAAAAAATGTTTTAGGCTGAGCTGTAAGTCAAGAATGCACCACTGTCTTCACTTCTTCATCAAAGGTGAACCTTCATCCTTGAAGGGCTGCTTTCAGGGGACCAAACAGATGAAAGTCTGATGGAACAATATCAGGACTATCAGAAGGATGCTTTAACACCTCAAAAGGAAGTTTGTGCAGAGTGTCAACAGTGTGGGTAGAGGTGTGCAGATGCACATTGTCATGCAAGATCACACATTCTTGGATAGCTGTCTTCTACACATTGATCAAAAGTTTAGACTTCAGCTCTTCAGTGAGCATTTCACTGCAATGAGCACTGTTGATTGTTGAACCTTTTTCCTGATAGTGTTCCAATACTGGTCCTTGAGCATCCCAGAAAACTGTAAGCATCAATTTTCCAGCTGATGGTAGACTTTTAGAGTTTTTCTTGGTTGGTGATTGGGGATGTTTCCATACCATACTCTACCATTTACGCTAAGGCTCATAGTGATGAATCCATGTCTTGCCACTGGTAACAATTTTTTAAAAAAAAATTTTACCTTCCTATGAGTATCAGTCCAAATTTTGTTTGCAGATGTCCAAACACTTCTGTTTATGATCTTCTGTGAATTGTTTTGGTACACATCTTGCATAACCTTTTCAAAAATCCAAGTATGTCATGTATTATTTTATAGGCAGAGCCATGGCTGATTTGCAAATGATTTGCCACATAATCCACTGTCAGTTATCTATTCAACAGAATCATTTCACGTGCACATGGATGTATGTGTGTGTTTTAATTTAACAGGATGAATTATAATTCTTCCCATTCAATATGACATTTCAGATATGGTGCCAGAGTATCAAATATTTCTCAACTTGAACTTGTTTCAAGTTTGGGAATACTAATTATTCACATATGAGGATTACCAACACCTAGAGAATTAGTCAGGATTATTAATAACAGAGGAGTCCTGGTGTGGCACTGTGGGTTAATGTGCCAGACTGCAAAGCCATTTGAACTGCAAGGTTGGTGGTTCAAGCTCACCAGCTACTCTTTGGAAACCCTACACAGGGTCTCTATGGGTCGGGATCAACTTGGCAGCCCTTAACAACAATATTAATAACAGAAGGGACATGTCTAACTGGATTTCCAATAACGAATTTCCTCTAGGCTTCATCTTTACTTATCCTCGTGGTCAAAGCGACCAGTTTTAATAATGTGAGGTTACTTACCATGGCGCCATGAAACGGTGACTTTACTGGCAGCCAGGCTTTCTAAGTCACAAAAAAGAAGACAAGAATATGTGAATGATTTTGTGAAATTTCAGTCAAAAAGGCAGTTTTGACCACTGGGTAGAGATGAAGAAATCAAAATATGGGACCATCTTCAAGAAGATAAATAAGGGTGGTCTAAAGAACTTTCCAGCTGGGTTTCAGTATAACACTAGTGAGCACAATCATTATATGTCATCAGCTCTCTTCAAAACCAGTTTTGGGTGTCATCATTGACACAACACTTGACACTCCCAAGATGTTCAACCACTTAAATTTCAAGATGATTGCCTTAGATATCTCAATTCCAGACCAGTGTCACAATGGATAAAAATGGTCATGTTTTTTGAGGGCTTGGAATGAATTCAACAAGATCAGGCAACCAGGATCATATGCAGAAACATTTCAAAAGACATAGTAGTAAGGAAGAGTTTGAGGGAGAGAAGTTCATTTCTTCATGCTTATGGCTCAGACTACCTAGTCCCCAAAGTAATGATAAAATAGTACCCTGAAGTGCCTTTTGACAAAGTCTGCTGACCAATGATAACAAGCAAGAAATTAGCAAGATAAAGACAAGTCCTGACCATCTCTGGACATAGAAAAACTGTCAGGAGTTCAGAGCACACCTTTTTCCAAAGATAGATCCTTGCTCATACATTGAGGAAAATCATATCTGTATCCACTTTCCTTGTTCAGGGCTTAGGAAATCTCAGGAATGTATGCTCACGGTGCCAGACAACTGGAGAGCTACAAATTGGCATTCTTGATGCCTTGTTGGATTCACTTAAAAGAAATGTGGCAACACTATTTCATAAAAGTAACAGGCTTGTAATGCTAGATTTCACTGTTGACTTACACAGGAACCCAACCCACTTCACAAAAACAATCATCACACACAGAATCAACCTGCTCCTCCATTTCACTCAACAGAGGCTGCTAGATCTTTAGAAAGCAAGATTCAAACACATCTCTGAGGATTTCAATGAAGTCTATGTAAAAAGTGATCTTTCCACATGCCCAAGGGTACTCTTAGACTTTCACTGTTTATGAAGAGGATCAGATGATCATGACTTTCTGGGATGAGTTGCTTGAAGCTAGTCATCTCTAATCATAAAAGCTTAACAACTGGTATAACCATTAATTTGGAATTTACTACACACAAAAAAAATCTGTGCAACAACCTTCTCTCTAGACCGAGTGGCAGGCATCAAATGATTCAACATCACATACAATTCCAAGATTCATGGGAAATTATCCTAAGGAACCACAGGTTTCAGGTTTAATGCATACAAATAGTTAATTATGGGCTATCCCTCCGTAACATGGACATAGTTACTAAGTATCCTCTTACCATCAACGTTTTAGGAAAATGCATTTGTAGATTCATACAAACTTCATCATTAAATATGACATTTCATACAGGGCAACTTCCACAAACATTTCATTCCACGGGGGTGGAAATCTCATGCCAGGGTATCAAATATTTCTCTACTTGAAATTGTTCCAAGTTCTTGTGAATATTAATAATTCCACCCATGACAATAACCAACACTCGTAGAATCAGTTAGGATTATGAGCAACAGTGAGGACAGGTCTTATTGGATTTTACAAACTTAATTTATTCTTGGCTTCATCTTCACTTGGTCTAGTGGCAAAGATGACCAGTTACAATGATGCATATATAATGACAGAGTCAAATGGGGAAAAGTTCATTTCTTCATAATTATGACTCAGCAGTTCGAAACTACCAGCTGTTCTGTGGGAGATAGATGAGGCTTTCTGCTCCCATAAAGATTTACAGCCTCAGAAACCCTGTACAGGGTCGCTATGGGTCAGAATCGACTCCACGGCACATAACAACAACAACAACAACATATTCACAAAGGTACTGATAAAACAGTACTGAAATACCTCTTGATATAGGCTGCTACCAATGACAAGAAGCAAGAAACACAAGCAAGTTAAGACCAATTCCAGGAGCTCTTCAGACGTAGAAAAAACTGTGAGCAGATCCAGGTAGAGAGGAGCTTCTTCCAATGATTAGCCTTGACTGATATTCTGAAGAAAATCATAGTTGTATGTATTGTCCTTGTTCAATATTTTAAAAATACCAGGAAATTATATTTGAGGGGTCACAGATAACTGTGTAGCTACAGATTATCCTTCAGAACACTTTGCATTGTGTTCATATTAAAGAAATGTGGCAACATCGCTTCATAGCTGTGCCACAATCCTTATCATGTTAGATTTCACTCTTGACACAAATAGAAACTCAAAAAAAAACCAATCACAGCAGGAAGAAGCAATGTGTTCCTGTATTTAATCCACCACAGGTCACTGTTGTTGTTGTTAAGTGCTGTCCAGTTGGTTCTGACTCATAGCAACCTTACACAGGGTTTCCAAGGAGTGACTGGTGAGTTTGAATCACCAACCTTGTGGTTCAAACTGACCTTGTGGTCCAGTGTTTTGTCCAGCAGCACCACACCAGGACTCCTCCAATGGTTGCTAGGTATCCAGAAAGCAAGATTCAATCACAGCTGTAAGGATTCCAGTGAAGTCTGTGTAAAAAGCAATGTTTACACTTGCTCACGACTAGTCCTGGTGTGACTGTAGGGTAACATAAGCACTGGACGACTAACTGCAAGACTGACAGTTCAAATTCACCAGACTCTCCTTGGAAACCCTATAGACCATCACTCCGAGTCTGAACTGACTCGAGGGCACTTCACTTAAGGCAACACTTAGCTCTCCAAAGTTTACAGAGAGGATCAGCTGATCATGAGTTTCTGGACTGAACCGCTTGAAGCTAGTAATCTCCAAGTTGTAAGGACTTAACAACTGGCACGACTCCTCATTTGAGATTTTGTACACAAACTAACCTGTCCAGCCAGATTTCTCTCAGACCTAGAGGTAGGCATCAGGTGACTCAACATCACATCCATTGCCAAGATCCATGGGAAATTGTACTAGAGAACGATAAGTTTCAGCCTTAACCCACACAAGCACTTTCTTACAGGATATATATCAGTGGCACTGGCATAACTGCTATGTATTAGCTATCCATCAATATTTCAGAGAAATGCATTTGTGGATTTGTGTAATCCTCTGCATGCAATGTGTCATTTCAGCCGGCATGTCAGGATATGAAATATTTCTCAAAGCAAAATTGTTTCAAGTGCTTATGAATATTTGATATTCACCAATCAGGAATCAACATGTAGAGAACCAGTTAGGATTATGAAAAACTGAGGATACATTTAATCGGATTTCTAATGCCTAATTTAATCTAGACTGTATCTTTACTTGTCCTAGTGGCAAAGGTGACCAGTTATAATGATGTAAAAATCACTCACCTTGAATTTATGGAAAAATTATACAAAAAGAAGACTAGAATCAAGTAATGTCAGTATCTATATGCACTATCTTTCTCCAGTGCCTACAAAATCTCTGGAAATGATATTGTAAGGGTCACAGACAACGTGGGAACTACAAATCAGCCTTCAGGGGACTATGCATTGTATTCATGTTAAAGACATGTGACAACATCATTTCATAAATGTGCCACAGCCCTTATCATGTTAGATTTCACTTTTGACCCACATAGAAACCCAATCCCCAAAACCACCACAGCAAAAAGAATCTACCTGCTCTTGTATTTCATCCAACAGAGGTTGCTAGTTATCCAGCTAGCAAGATTCAATCAAATTAGATTCCAATGAAGTCTATGTAAAAATGACTTTCCATGGTCCAATGCAGCTTGTAGACCTCCACTGTATATGGTCATGTCTTTCTGAGCTGAACCGCTTGAGGGGAGTCTCCACATGAGAAAATCTCTGCATCCAGCTTCTCTTTGGACCTAGTGTGGCACGATGGGATAAGCATTAGACTGCTAACTGCATGGCAGGCAGTTCAAATCACCAGTTGTTCCAGGAAGACTTATATAGGGTGTGATAATTAAGGTTTTGTGTCAGCTTGACCGGGCTAAGATTCCCAGTGGGTTGGCAGTTGAGATGTAATCCCCATGGTGAAACCTAGTACAGGCACAGTTAACTCTATGATGATTGGCTATGAGCAGCCAGTCAATTGAAAGGATGTTTACTTGGGAGTGTAGCCTGCTTCCAATTTAATAGACTCACAAGAAAAGCTTGCTGAGGACTCTGGACTCAACAACTGTGAGCCATTTCTTTGATATAAGCTTCTCTTTATATATGTTGTTGTTGTTAAGTGCCGCTGAGTTCCGACCCATAGCTACCCTGAACAGGGTTTCCGAGGCTATAAATCTTTATGGGAGCAGAAAGCCTCATCTTTCTCCCGCGGAACGGCTGGTAGTTTCGAACTGCTGACCTTAAGGTTCGCAGCCCGATTTGAAACTACTATGCTACCAGAGCTTATATATATATATAATTGGTTTTGCTTCTCTAGAGAACCAGCCTAAGACAGGGTCTCTATAAGTCAGAACCAGCTTGACAGTATTAAAAGACAACAGTGGCAGACATCAGAGAACTCAACATTACATTAAATTCCAAGGTTCTCAAGAAACTCTACTAGGGAAATATGTATTTCAGCCACAACACACACAAGCAGTTAATTATGGGATATTTGTCAGTGCCATGGGTCTAGCTACACTCTGCTTCCCATCAATATGTTAGAAAAACGTACTTCCAGACTTGCGCAATCCTTCCCATTCAAAATGACATTTCAGACATGATGCCAGGGTATCAAATATGTCTCAACTTAAATTTGTTTCAAGCTCTCATGAATAATAATCACTCTTCAGTTAGAATCACCAACACTTCAAGAATCTGTCAGAATTATGAATGATTCCAATCAGAACCTGCAACCAGGATCATCTACAGAAACAATTTACAGGTCATAGCAGCAGTAAGACAGCGTTTAATAGAGAAAAGTTCATTTCTTCATAGCTGTGGCTCATGCTACCTATTTGCAAAAGTATTGAAAAACAGTACCCTCAAAATACCTCTTGACATGGGCTGCTGGCCAATGACAAGAAGCAAATAACAAACAAATTAAGCAGCATTCTGGGATATCTCCAGACATAGAAAAACTGAGTAGGTCCAGGCAAAGAGGAGCTTCTTCTAATGGTTGCCCCTAACTGATACGTTGAATAAAGCCAAAGCAGAATGCAAATAGGAAATGACACTCTCCGGCTCACAGAAACCTGAGGAGCTGTAAGTCACTTTTCAGCACACCTTGCATTGTATTCATAATGCTGATATAAAATCACTCACCTTGAATCACTGGAATCGGGATTTTCTCGGCTGTTGGTCTTTCTAATTCTTGCAGAAATAGGACAAGAAGCACACAATGAGCTTGAGAAACTTTTGTCAGGAAGACATTGTTTATGACTATGGAGATGTGAAGTGAATCAAAATATGTGTCCACTTTCAAAGCGATGAATAAGGATGGACCAAAAAACTTTCAAACTAGGTCTCAGCAGAATGTATTGAGCATGATTTTTATGTCATCATCACTCTTTAAAACAAGTTTACGTGAATCAATGACAACAGCCAGGGCACTCCCCTAAGGCTTCAAGATGCTTACCACCGATATATCAGTTTCATACCAGATTCACAGTGGACGACAATGGCCACATATCTATGCAAGTTTTTGTATGGCTTGGAATGACTACAAGAAGAGCTTACAACTGGAACCACCCACAGAAACCTTTTCAAGGACGTAGTAGTAATAGTGCAATAGAGAAAATGCTGTGGCTCATGCTACCTATTTGCAAAAGTATTGATAAAACAGTACACTCAAAATATCTCTTGGCATAGGATGCTAACCATTGACAAGAAACAAGCTTGTTAGGACAATCTGAGCAAGTCTCCAGACAGGAAAAACCGAGTAGGTCCAGGCAGAAAGGAGTTTCTGCTACTGCTTGCTCCTGACTGATACATTGAATAAAGCCGTATCTATATGCACTTCCTTTCTCCAATGAATAGGAAAATCTCAGGAAATGATATTCCATGGGTAGTAGATAACTGTGGAGCTACAAATCATTCTTTAGGGCACTATGCATTGTATTCATTTTAAAGAACTGTGGCAAAACAACTTCATGAATGAGCACAGTCTATACGATGTCAGATTTTCTTCTTTTTTTTTTTTTAAGGTTTCTATTGTGGATTGAGTGAAAGTTTACAGGGCAGATCATCTGTTTTACATTCAACAAATCATACATCTTGTTTCATTACAATGATTATAATCCCCTCCATGTACTATCAGTTATCAGTATTTCTCTCTATCCACATTAGCTTTTTAAACAAACAAACAAAATCACTCAGGCATATATAATAAGTTACATCTCCAAAGGGCACATTCTGCAAGTTTGCCTCCTGGCCACCAGCTCTTAGTCCCTCTCTTCCCATGAATCTAGAGTCCTCAGCCACTCCCCTTCTCCATGCCCCCATCTCTACCTCCATCTCTGGCGTCGATGTTCCTCTGGATAAGGTCCCGCATTCTGCTTGTGCTCTTCTCCCTTGATGGTACTAGGGTCCGCTGTAAGATTAACCACTCCCCTGTTTTTATTACAAAACTTCTACCTTTACAATTGTGATAGTCACAATTAGTCATGATAACAATTATTCACTATTGAGTCATACAAATATTATCCCTCTTTTCACCAGACCCATCTAGACAGGATGAAAACTATTCAATGGGGACTCTTTCTTTCCCCTCATACTCTTAAAATAAACTCCCTCTTGAAACCTTGTAAGCCAGTCACATCGTGCCTTTATTGTCCCCTCATTTTAGGTAGCCAATGTCTAAGTTGCCTGTCCTTATCTACACTGTGTATAGAGGGGATAGCACTGAAACTTGATGTGAAGACTCTTTCCCTCTCTGTTGGTATTTAGAGTAACTACCTCTCTGAGTATAGGTCAGGTTCATCAAATTGTAGCAATTTACCCTTGTTTCCTTTATCAAAAAAATTTGTGTGTGTGTGTGTAATCTTCTAGTCGAGTTCTGATTATCAAGCCATTGAGGCTAGGTCAAATAGGTCCTAAATGCAAGTTTGGGTGTTCTTGTGCATCTCCCCTCACTTCATATCAGCTGGATGCTTCACTCTCAGCTCTAGCCCTCTGTGGCTATGTCATTGTCCATGGGCTCATGTGTCCTCAGGTCTCACCACACTCTGGACCAACCAGCCCATCCTCTTCTCTCTCTCATCTCCAGGTCAATAGGAGTCAATGGACTGTGACTGAACTCAGTCCATTTCTTCATTGCTGCCTTTCCCCCTCTTCCACTCACCAGTAGACCAATGTGGTCTCTAGCAAGCCTGTTTGTGTGTTCCCTTTGACTTTCGGTCTTGGAGGGGTGTTTGTCCTGAAGGAACTTGATTGCTTGCCTTGATGGCTTCCTGGCGAACAGCTTGCTTATTCTTGTAGTAGCCAGCAGTCATGCTGACATTTTTGTTTTGGGTTTTTCCTGATGATCTTTCTTTGAAGATGTATCTTCTGTCACACTAGCTGTTCCAGGCTGGTCTGCTTGTCCTTTCTAGTGGGAATGTCCCATCTCATAAGGTTCTGGATGGAACTCAGGATTCCATCTAAGGTCCTATACTCTGCCAAGGCTTTGCAAGAGGTCTATTTCACTAGGCAAATTCTAGAACCCCTTTTAGATATTCCAATCAGTTATAGGCTGAAGACGGGCTTACAAGTTTTCTGTAATCATGTTTCCCGACATTCTTTTCTATCCCACTCAAGTGTCTATTTAACAATAGTAGGCAAGGGAAACCGATATTCATAAGACAGTCAAGCATTTTAGTATTATTTCCCCTCTTCAAGCTATGCCTAGATCCCTGTATCACAGAGCCCTATTGTTCCAAGGTTGAGCATGCATCACTATTTATCTCTGTCCCACTAAGGCCATGCAAGCCTGTCTCATTGTTCCCATATCTATCTTGTTCTTCTGCCTCCTCCCCCTTCTTATATTGCCCTCCCTAACTGAACTAAACCCCCCACTGCAACCCCACTGTTGTGGTTACCTTATATTCCATTAATTCATCCCTCCATTTAAGACAGTCTATTTTATTCTGTAATCTATCTGACCTTCCCACGACCTGGATCTCTGTTCCTCTGTGTTAACCTGCTTTCACACAGTAATTGTTTTGATCATAGACTGACCTCGCAGATCCTCTGTTCTTACAATTTTATTCTGTTCTTGACTCTTCTATTTGTTGATTGAGTTCAGGGTGCTGCTGCCACGTACATCATTCTGTAGTTGTTGTCTGTTCTTGTTGGTTCTCAGTCCACAGAACTTCCTTTAGGATGTTTTTCATAGCAGGGTTGGCTTTGGCAAAATACCTTAGCTTCTGTTTACCTTGGAATGTTTTTTTGTTTTTAAACCAACAGAACTATTTTATTTACAATAGTATCAAAAATAACAAAATACTTAACAGTAATTTTTACCAAAGAACTGAAAAACATGACAAAACATTGTTGAAATAAACTGCCTTTTTTACACTCAATCTTCTCCTAATTAATCAGTGCTCCTATTTTTCTACTTAACTTTCCCACAGGTCTTGTTACCAGATTAGCATAAATCCATGATAAACTAATGGCCTTGGCTTGTGATTGACAGGAAGGCAAAGCTAATAGTCCATTTTGTGAGAGTTGAACCAAAGAACTGAGTGTGGTGCACAAGTCATTGTGGAAGGCCAGCCAGAAGATTTTGTAGGTTATCCTTTTATGTGTCTTCATGTGTGTTTCACCCATGCTTTAGGTACCACAATTCTTTTTTCTTTTCTTTAATGTTTTATTGTGAATTATGTGATAGTTACATGGGAGAACATTAGCTTCACATTGATCCCATCGTATATCGTTTCCTTGCCATGGTTATAATCCCCTCCATGCATCAACCACCAACCACAAGGGATATATACCCCACAAGCCTGCTCCCCGGTCATCAGCACACAACCCCTCTCTCTCTCCCGGTCCAAAGTCCCCAGCTGCTCCATCTCTCCACATCATCGTTTCTGCCTCCATCTCTGGCATCACTGTTTCTCTGGGTAGGGTTCCGTTCTCCGCTCTTCTCCCTTGATGGTCCCAGGGATCTCCGCTCCTAGACTGAAAAGTTAGTCACTTCCCTCCCTTTGCCACATTTCCAGCCCTTATAATCAGTCCTTTACATTTCCAGCCCTTACAATCAGTCCTGATAACAATTATTCACCATTGTACTACAAGAGACCTATCTGCATCTCCTTTCATCAGCCCTGCCTAGACAGATTGGATACTACTCAGTGGAGATTCTACCTT
>NW_006408524.1:116144-116807 GCF_000296735.1 Chrysochloris asiatica
GTTGATGAATCTAGAGTCCTCAGCCGCTCCCCTTCTCCATGCCCCCATCTCTGGCACTGCTGCTTCTCTGGAGAAGGTCCTGCATTCTATTTGTGCGTTCCTCTCTTGATGGTCCTAGGGTCCTCTGTTTCTGGACTGTAAGATTAACCACTCCCTTTTTTTGTAACAAAACATCTACCTTTACAAGTGTGACAGTTGCGATTAGTCATGATAACAGTTATTCACTATTGAATCTTACGAATCGTATCCCCATCTCCTTTCACCAGACCCATCTAGACAAGATGATAGTTATTCAGTGGGGACTCTTTCTTTCCGCCCACATTCTTAAACTAAGCTCCCTCTTGACACCTTGTAAGCCAGTCACTTCGTGTCTTTATTGCCCCCTCATTTTAGACATCCAATGTCTAAGTTGCTCATCCCTATCTACCCTGTGCACAAAGCGGATAGCATTGATACTTGATTTGAAGATTCTTTCCCTCTCTGTTGGTATTTAGAGTAACCACCGCTCTTAGTATAAGTCAGGTTCATCATGAAGATATATCTTCTGTCTCTGTAGCTGTTCCAGTTTACTTGTCCTTTCTAGTGGGAATGTCTCACCTCATAAGGTTTTGGATGGGACTCAGGATTCCACGTAAGGTCCTATACTCTGTAAAGGCTTTGCAT
>NW_006408524.1:118553-122668 GCF_000296735.1 Chrysochloris asiatica
CAGTGGTTCTGCCAGGCATCTGTGGCCGCTCCGATCCTTCCCCTGCTTGGTCTCACCCAAGATGGCGGCTCTTGGGGAAGCCGAGTGTCCCGGACTAGAAAGCAAAAGATTTCCTGCTTCTGCCACAAATTCCCCCTGATGTAAGACTTCCAACCTTCTAAATATTCCTTTATATGTGGTTCAGAGTTCTGGGACCATCCCCTGAGCCTGCTTGGTCGGGTATTCTGTGTTGTTGTTGGCGGAGTTCTTTACTACATGTCCACCCGATCTGCCATCTTATTTGTTCTCTCTTGTTTCATTCTTTTGTATATCACTTTCCAGTTCTGTCAGCACAAAGAGATTCTGAATGGTTAAAATCTGGAAAGATATACACCAAGGCTGTATTCTTTCACCATACTTATTCAATCTGTAGGCTGAGCAAATAAGCTGCAAAGATGGAATATATGGAGAAGAACGTGGCATCAAGATTGGAAGAAGACTCATATACAACCTGTGGTATACAGCTGATACAACCTTGCTTGTTGAAAGTGAAGAGGCTATAAGAGACCTACTGATGAAGATCAAGACCACAGCTGTCAATATGGATTAGACCTCAATGTAAAGAAAACAAAAATCCTCACAATCAGATAAATGGAGAAAAGACTGAAGTTGGCTTCAAAATGAAGTTGACTTCATTTTGCTTGAATCCACAATCAGCAATTATGGAAGCAGCAGTCAAGGAATCAAACGACGTACTGAATTAGGCAAATCTGCTACACAATACCTCTTTAAAGTGTTAAAGAGCAAAGATGTCAGTTTGAGGACGAAGGTTCATCTGACCCAAGCCATGGTATTTTCAATAACCTCACATGCATGTTAAAGTTGGACAGTGAATAAAGAAGACCATAGAAGAATTGGTACATTTGAGCTATAGTGGTGAAGAAGAATAATAAAAGTACCATGTATTGCCAGAGAGTAAACAAATCTGTGTTGCAAGAAGTACAGTCAGAATGCTCCTTAGAAGCAAGGAGGTGACACTTTGTCTCTCATGTTTCAGACGTGTTATCAGGATGGACCAATCTCTGTAGAAGGACATCATACATGGTAAAGTGGAAGGTCAGGGAAATATAAGAAGACCCCCAATGAGATGGATTGTCATAGTAGTATTAGCAATGAGTGTAAGCATAACAACAACTGTGAAGATGGCAAAGGAATAGGTGTTTTGTTCTGTTGTGCATAGGGTCGCTATGAACCAGAACCAATTTGACAGTACCTAACAACAAAAACATAGTTCATGCTACCTATTCCCAAAAGCATTGATAAAAAACAGTATTCTCCATGTACTTCATGGCAATGAGAGTTTGAATGTGGTGGAGCACACAGCAGACAAAATGGTAAAAACTTCCCAGTATTATCAAACATCTTAAGACAACGAGTTGCTGGGTTTAGATGCTTAGGACTATAGTCTCAGGGGATACCATAGTTAATTGGCATAACGTAGTTCACAAAAACAATGTTCAACTTTCTGCTTTGGTGAGTAGCATCAAGGATCTTGAAAGCACATGAGCAGCTGTCTCAGGTGCAACTGTTAATCTCTCCATATGTGGAAGAAAGAAGAGTGATGAGAATTGAAGGGACTTGGAATCAATTAGTCCAAAGGACTAATGGGAAATGTGAACATCAGTCTCCATGACTCTAAGACCAATGGAAGAAGATAGTGCCTGGCTACCACTACCAACTGCTCTGAAAAGAATCACATTAGAGGGTCCTGGAGAGAGTGGAAGAAAATGTGGAACAAAACTCAAAATTATTGGGGGAAAAAAAAAGACTGAGTTTACTGGTCAGAAAGAGACTGGAGGAAGCTGAGACTATGGCCCTCAACACCCTTCAGGACTGGAAAGGAACTCACCTTCATGGCCCAGTATTCAGCCAAGCAGTAGATAGGTGTATTGGGGGAGCAACAACACTAGAAGTGTATGCTCACTATGAAATAGTCAATCATTCAAAATCAAAAGGGCAATGTTTACCTATTGACAAAGTTGAGAAGGGATGGGAAGGTAGGTGGAATGCAAACAGGAACCGCAGAGTGGAAGCCGAAGGCCTGTCTTTGAATAGAGAGGATTGTGCACATTGAGATGACACAAAGTGTGCCATTTGTTGGATGTAAAAGTGATGAGGTTGTCTGTCAACCTTCACTCAGTTCACAATAAAAAGTAAAAAAACCCAAAATACTAATAACATAGACTGCTGACCAGTGACAACAAGGAAGCGAAGGACTATCCCAGGCCATCTCCAGATATTAAAAAAAAGAAAACTGTGTCACTCCAGGTAGTGAGAAGCTTCTTCTAATGACTGCCTCTGGCTGGTATATTAAAGGAAACATCTGTATCCACTGCCCCATTCTACAGGGCATATGATATCTCAGGAAATGATCACCTAGGGGTCACAGACAACTGAGGAGCTACAAACCATACTTCTGGATACTTTGCATTGTATTCATTTTAAAGAAATGTGACAATACCACTTCATCCACTGACCACCATCCTTATAATGTTAGATTTAACTCTTGATTCAAATAGAAACCAAAAGCAATCACAGAAGGAAGAATCAATCCACTTCTGTATGTCTTCCAGCAGAGGGTGCTTGATAGCCAGAGAGCAAGATTCACATCTCTGAAGATCCAATGAATTGTATGTAAGAAGAGATCACTACAAATGCCCAAAGCAGCATTTAGATCTTCATTGCTTATGGAGAGGATTAGCTGATCATGACTTCCTGTGTTGGACTACTTGAAACTATTAATCTAACCTCAAAGTCATCAGGGCTTAATACTTGGGATGACCCCTCATTTAGGATTTTCTCCACCCACCCCCCAACACACAATCTGTGCCGCCACCTATTCTTTAGATCTAAAGGTAAGCAACAGATGATTCAACATCACATCCAATACCCACATTCAAGAGAAATTGTGCTAGGTAGTTATAGTTAAGGTTTTAGCCTTAACATGCACGAGCACTAAATTATGGAATATTCATCAGTGCCACAGACATAGCTACTAAGCATCAGCTTGCCATCAATAGTTTAGAAAAATGTATTTGTAGAACTGGGCAATTCTCCTCATTTAATATGACATTTCAGAAATGGTGCCAGGGTATCAAATATTTCCCAACTTAAAATTGTTTCAAGTTCTTGGGAATACTAATCATTCACCCATGAGGATAACCAAGTTCTATAAACAACAGTGGGGACATTTCTCATGGAATTTCTCACACTAGGCTGCACCTTTACTTGTTCTGGTAGCAAAGGTGACCAGTTATAATGATGTGAAATCACTCATATTGAATCTATGGAATGGTGTCTATCTTAGCAGATCATGTTTCTAAATCATACAAAAACAGGATAAAAGTCAAAGAATGAGCTTGAGAAACTTCACTTTGGATGGCCTCTTTGATCATTAGAAAGAGGTGAGAGAAACAAAATGTGATTCCATTTATAAATAGATGAATGAGGACAGGCCAAAGAACTTTCCAGCTTGACTTTGGCCTAATCCTACTGAACATGATTTTTATGTCATCATTTCTCTTCAAGACCAGTTTAGGTGTTATCATTGACCCAAGCCATGAGACAAGCCGTATTTACATTCTCTTACACTTCTCAGTTTTAGACCAGTGTCACAGTGAATGACAATGTTGCATATCCTAGGCAGGTATTCTCAGGGCTTGGAATGGGTCCAACAAAAGTGAGCAATAGGGATCATTTACAGAAGAATTTTGAGGAATACAATACCAATACAGAACTTAATGGAGAGAACTTAATTTCTTTATAGTTATGACTCATGCTACCTATTCTCCAAAGTACTTATAAACCAGTAGCCACAAAATATCTTATGGCATAGACTGCTGACCATTGAAAACTATCAAATTAAACATAATTTGGGAGGTCTTCATACATATAAAAAAACTGAGCAGGTCCAAGCAGAGAGGGGATTCTTCCAGTGATGGTGCCAGTACTGCTCTTCTCCAGTGTATTGACAATCTCAGGAACTGATACGTTAAGGGTCACAGACAACTGTTGTTGTTGTTGTTAGGTGCCACTGAGTCAGTACCAACCCATAGTGACCTTATGCACAGCAGAAC
>NW_006408524.1:123263-143417 GCF_000296735.1 Chrysochloris asiatica
GATGTAATCCATACCAAAGGCTGTGCTCTTTGATCTTCATCAGTAAATGTTTTAAGTCCTCTTTACTTTCAGCAAGCAAGGTTGTATCATCTGCAGGTTGTTAATAAGTCTTCCTCTAATCCTGATGCCACGTTTTTCTTCATATAACCCAACTTCTCAGATTATTTGCTCAGCATATAGGCTGAATAAGTATGGTAAAAAAATACAATCTTGTCGCACACCTTTTTAAATTTTAAAACATTCAGTGTTCCCATGTTCTATTCGAACAACTGCTTCTTGGTCCAACTACAGATTCCTGATGAGCACAATTAAGTGTTCTGGAATACTCATACTTCGTAATGTTGTCCATAGCTTGTCATGATCCACACAATTGAAAACCTTTGCATAGTCAATAAAGCACACAGGTAATCATCTTTTTGATATTCTCTGCTTTCAGTCACCAAGATTCATCGGACATCAGCAATGATATCCCTCATTGCACGGCCTCTTCTGAATCCAGCTTGAACCTCTGGAAGTTCTCTGTCAGACAACTGGGAATATACAAATGATTCATCAAGACACTTTGCATCGTATTCATTTTAAGGAAATGTAGAAGGATGATTTGTAGCTTTCCAGTTGTCCCTGACCCCTAGAGGATCATTTCCTGATATTTGCTCTGTGCTTTAGAAGACCAGTGCATATAGACACTGGCTTCCCCACTATACCAGCCAGTGGCATCATTAGAAGAAGCGCCCGTCTGCCAGGGCCTACTCACAGTTATTTTTAATGTCCAGAGAACTAGGATTGTCATTAATTTGCTTGTTGTTAATGGTCAGCAGCCTATGTCATACATTTTGAGGGTAATGTTTTATCGATACTTTTACAGACAGGTAGCATGAAACATAGCTTTGAAGAAATTAACTTTGTCTATTGATCTGTTTTATTGCTATGCCCTATAAAAGGTTTCTGCAGATGACCCCAGTTGTTGACTTTTGTTGGAGTCATTTCAAGCCCTCATAAACATGCATACATATGTGACATTCTCATCCATTGTGACAATTGTCTGAAACTGAAATGTCTGTGGTAAGCATCTCAGTTACAAACAATGTGTATCTGGGGAGCGTCATGACTTGGATCAATGATGACACCTGGCCTGTTCTTGAAGAAAGATGATGACATGAAAATCCTGCTCAGTAGGCACACCTGGAAAGTTCTTCAGCCCATCCATATTAATCTATTTGAAACAGGACACATCCTAAAAATCATACAAAAAGGGGACAAGAGTTAAGAAATGAGCTTGAGAAACTTATAATTGTTAGATTTGCCTCTTGACCCACATAGAATACCAGTTCACCTCACTGAAAGCAATATCTGCTCCTATATTTCATCCTGCAGATGCTGTTAGGTAGCCAGAGAATCAGATTTAATCACATCTCTGAGGTTTCCAATGAAGTCTATGTAAAAAGTGACCCTTCCACAAGCCCATGGCCGAATTTATACTTTCACTGCTTATGAAAAGGATCAATTTATCAAGTTTTCTGTGCTGAATTGCTTCGAGTTAACAATATAAGTCATAAGGACTTAAAAACTTTTATGACTCTCATTTAGGATTTTCTACACAAAAAACTCTGTACAGTCATCTCTTATTCGGACCTAGGGGTAAGCATCTGATGACCCAACATTATATCCAATGCTAGTAGGGAACCATAAGCTTCAGCCTTTACCAACACAAGCAGTTCATTATGGGATCTGCATCATTGCCAAGGGCATAGCTACTAAGCATCTTTTCCCCATGAATATTTTAGAAAAACACATTTGTAGACTTGTGTAATCTTCCCCTTTCAATATGACATTTCAGACATGGTAAAAGAGTATCAAATATTTCTCAGTTTGAAATTGTTTCAAATTCTTTTGTGACTATTAATCATATGCCCATGAGGATAACCAACACTTAGAGACTCAGTCCTGGTTACGAACAACAGATGGAACATGTCTTATCTTTTATCTGGTCTGCCTCTTCACTTGTCCTAGTGGCAAAAGTGACCAGTTCTAATGATGTAAATTACTCACCTTGAATCAATGGAATGGTGATTTTCTTGGCAGCCAATCTTCCCATATTATGCAAAGAGAGGACAAGAAAAAAGGAATGAGCTTGTGAATTATCACTCAGGAAGCCACTTTTAAAGGACATAGCATTAAGCCAGAGATCAATGGAGAAAAGATCATTCCTTCATAGTTTGGCTCATGCTAACATATTCGCAAAAGTATTGATAAAACAGTAGCCACAAAAACCTCATGACATACAGTGCTTGACAACAAGCAAATGAAAGATGATTCTGAGAGGTCATCAGATAGAAGAAAATTGTGAGTAGGTCCAGTCAGAGAGGAACTTCTTCCAATGATTGCTCCTGTCTTGTATAATGAAGAAAAACCTATCTGTAACTGCCCTTGCCCAGGGCACAGAAAATCTCACGACTCGAGGAATCACAGACAACTGGGGAGCTACACATCTTTCTTCAGAACACTTTGCATTGCATTCATTTTCTAAACATGTGGCAATTCATAAAAGTGCCACATTCTTTATAATGTTACATTTCCTCTTGACCCTCATAGAAACCCAATCCACCTCAACCCAAAGCAATCATAGCCGAAAGAACCAATTTGCTCCCATATTTCACCCAGCAGAGGTCGCCAGGTATCCAGAAATCAACATTCACTTCTCTCTGAGGAGTCCCAAGAAGTCTATGTGAAAAGTAATCTTTCCACATGCCCAAGGTATCATTAACGAGCTCTGGTAACATAGTGGTTATGAATCAGGATGCTAACCTCAGGGCCAGCAGTTTGAAACTACTAGCTGTTCTGTGGGAGAAAGATAAGGCTTTCTGCTCCTGTAAAATTTACAGCCTCCGAAACCCTGTACAGGGTCTATATGAGTCAGAACCAACTCCACGGCACATTTAGACTTTCACTACTCATGAAGAGGATCAAATGATGATGAATTTCTTGGCTAAACAACTGGCATAACCATTCATTTGGGATTTTTTTTCCCACAGAAAAAGCTATGTAGCCGCTCTTTATTTAGACCTTGAGGTAGTCATCATATAACTCAACATTACGTCCAATACCAATACTCATGGGAAATCGTACTAGGGAACCATAGATTTTAGGCTTACCATACACAAGCAGTTAATTACGGGATATTCATCAATGCCCTAGACATAGCTGCTAACCATCAGCTTCCCTTCAGTATTTTAGAAAAACTTGTGCAATCCTCCCATTGCAATATGACATTTTAGACAGGGTGCCAGGTTTTCAAATATTTCTCAATTGAAATTGTTTCAAGTTCTTGTGAATAATAATTAGTCACTTATGAGGATAACCAACATTTGAAAGTCAACCAGGATTACACACAACAGAAAGACACATCTCATGTGATTTATAAAACCTAACTTAATCTAGGCTGAATCTTCACTTGCCCTAGTTGCTAATGTGACTAGTTCTAATGATGTAAAATAATTTACTTTGGATCCATAGAATGGTGACTTTCTTGGGAGTTAGTCTTTCTAAGTCATACAAAAGGACAAGAATCATGAAAATCTGAGTTCCAGACTAGTGTCACAATGGGTGAGAATGATCACATAGCATATGCAAGTTTTTTGAGTGTTTGGAATGCCTCCAACAAGAGTCAGCACCTTGATCATCCTTAGAAACTTGTTAAAGTCCATGGCAGTACTGGGTAATCATTCTGTTATGCATGGTGTCTCTGTGAGTTGGAACCAACTCGACAGCACCCAACAACAATAAGTACTAAGACAGATTTCAATGGAGCAAAGTTCATTTCTTTATAGTTATGGCTCATGCTATGTATTTGCAAAATGACTGAAAAAGAAAAATAGCCACCCAAGTGTTCATGACATAGGTTGGTGCTGGCCATTGACAACAAGAAAGAAACAAAGAATTGAGCACAATTCCGTGAGGTTTCCAGACATAGAAATATTATGACTGGGTTCAGGTGTAGAGGAGCTCCTTCCAATGATTGCCCACAGCTGGCAGATTGAAGGAAACCAAAGCTGTGTAAACTGTGCTTCACCGGTGCACAGGTAATCTCAGGATGTTGTATTCTAATGGTTCCAAGTAACTGTTGTTGTTCAGTGTCATTGAATCGACTAAGACTCATAGCAACCGTCTGTACAACAGAAGGAAATACTGCTCGATCTTACACCATCCTCACAATTGTTGTTACACTTGAGCCCAATGCTGCTGCCCCAATCCAATCCCTTTTGGGGTTTTCCTCTTTATCAAGCATGACGTCCTTCTCCAGGGACTGGTCCATCTTGATAACTTGTCCAAAGTACAAGACACCAAGTCGGGCCATCCTGGCTTCTAAGGATGGCTGTACTTTTTCCAACATAGATTTGTTCGCTCTTCCATAATACTTTAAATAATTATTCTCCAACACAGAACTCAAACACATCATTTTTTTCTACAGTCTTCCTTATTCACTGTCCAAGTTTCACATGCATATGAGGCTACTAAAATACCATGGCTTGGGTCAGGAGCACCTTAGTTCTCAAGCCGATATATTTGCTCTTGATCAATTTAAAGAGGTCTTGTGTAGCAGATTTGCATAACGTAATATGTTGTTTGATTTCTTGACAGCTGCTTCCATGAGTGTTAATTGTGGATTCAAGCAAAATGGAGTCTTTGACAATTTCAATCTTTTCTCCATTTATCATGCTATTTACTGGCACAGCTGTGAGGGCTTTTTTGTTTACATTGAGGTACAATCCATACTGAAATCTATGACCTTCATCAGTATTTGTCATCCTCTTCACTTCCAGCAAGCAAGATTGTATCATCTGTATATTGTTGTTGTTGCTAACTGCCATCGAGTTGAGATCTGATTTATAGCGACCCAGTACAGGTACGAGGAGCAGCTGGTGAGTTGGAACTGTGGCCTTTACGGCCCAAACCGACTTTGCAGTTTACGCATTAACTGGCAGCAGCACATCAGAAGTTCTGTATTTGGCAGGTTATTAATGAGTCTTCCTCCAATCCTGATGCCATATTCTTCCTCATATAATCCAGTTTCTTGGACTATTTGTTCAGAATACAGATTGTTGTTAAGTGCCATCGAGTCAATTCTGACCCATAGCAACCCATTATAGGGTTTCCAAGGAGCTGCTGGTGAGCTTGAACTGCTAACCTTGCGATTCAAACAAACTTTTCAGTTCAGCATATTAATTTACAGAGCTAATGGTGAAAGAATTCAACCATGCTGTACACATTTCTTGATTTTAAACATTTACTATCTTCTTGCTCTATTCAAACAACAGCTTCTTGGTCTGTGTATAGGTTCCTCATGAGCACAATTAAGTTTTCTGGAATGCCCATTCTTTGCAATGTTATCTATAGCTTGCCATGACCCACACAGTTGAAAATCTTTGCCAAGAAGCACAAACAAACATCTTTCTGGTATATTCTCTGCTTTCAACCAAGATCCATCTGACATTAGCAATTACATCCCATATTCCACATTTTCTCCTGAATTTGGCTTGAATTTCTAGCAGTTACCTGCCAACGTTAACCATCATAGATTGTTGCAGATGTTTTAAAATTATCTTCAGGGATAGCATGTTTGGTTAAGTGGAGGGTCAGAGAAAAAGAGGAAGACCTTCAATGAATTGAAATGACATAGTGGCAACAGCAATGGGTTCAGGTGTAGCAATGATTATGACGCTGGCCCAGGACTGGGCAGTATTTTGTTCTATTGTGCATAGGGTAGCTATGAGTCTGTACTGACTTGATGGCACCTAACAACACCACCACAACTTGATGGATCAATTGTGTGGATAGTACAGGACTGGGCTGTATTTTGGTTTGTTATATATAAGGTCACTATGAGTTGAAACCAACTCAGTGGCACCTAACAACAATCACACAGTACACTTTTCAAAGGTCCACCAATAACTTACACAGAACCTAAGTGGACAGTATGTTTTAATAAAGTTATGAAAAAGACACCTTAAAAAATTATCTTCAGTAAAATTTTACTTGCATGTGATATTATTGATATTGTTCAATGGGTTCTGCATTCCGTTGAGTCACTTCTCTTTGGAATAGGCACAAATATGGATCTCTTCCATTCATTTGGCCAAGGAGCTGTCTTCCAAATTGTTTGACATAGATGAGTGAAACCCTCCAGTGCTGCATCAGTTTGTTGAGAAATTTCAGTTCGTACTCAATCATTTCTTGGTGCCTTGTTTCTTGCCATGCCTTCAACCTTGGACTTGTTCCTTCAGTAACATCAGTTCTTGATCATGTACTACTTATTGAAATTGTTGAATATCTGGGTGAGCAACAAATCATCCTTCATGATCATTTTCATTGTATTCATTTTAACTAAATGTGCAACAGAACTTCATAAATTCACCACAGTCTTTATAGTGCTAGTTTTCATATTTCACCCACATAGAAATCCAGTCCACTTTAATCAGAGAAAATAACTGCAACTAGAATCTATCTGTTCCTGTATTTACTTCAGCAGAGGTTGCTAGGTATCCATAGAGCAAGATTCAATCACTGTCTGGAATTCCTATGAATTCTATGTAAAAAAGGGATCTATTCACATGCTTTGGGCAGCATTTAGACTTTCACTGTTTTTGGAGAAGATCAGGTGATCATGACTTTCTTGGCTGAACCGCCTGAAGCTAGTAATCTCCATGTCATAGTGGTTTAGTGACTGACCTGACCTCTCATTTGAGAATTTCTGTACAATAAAATATGCACAGCCTCATTTTTTTTCTTATCCAGAAATAGGCATTAGACAACTTAATATTAGATCCATTCCCATGATTCATAGGAAATTGTATGATGAAACCATAATTTTAAGCCTTAACACACACAAGCAGTTGATTATGGGATATTCATCAGTGCCATTAACTTAATCTGCTTCCTATCAATATTTTAGAAAAATGTGTTTATAGACTTTTGCAATCCTCTCCATTCAGTCTGACATTTCAGACAGAGTGCCAGAGTATCAAAACTTTCTCAACTTGAAATTGCAAATAATAACCAACAATTAGAGAATTCCTCAGGATTATGAACAACAGAGGAAGCACGTTTCATCAGATTTCCAAAACCTAATTCACTCTAGGTTGCATCTTCACTTGTCCTTGTAGCAAAGGTAACCAGTTATAATGATGTGAAATCACTCACCTTGATTCCATGGAATGTTGACTCTGGTAGCAGCTGGTCTTCCTTTACCATACAAAAGGAGGACAAGAGTCAAGGAATGAGCCTGAGAAATTTCATTCAGAAAGGCATTTATGATCACTATGTTAAGTGCCATGGAATTGATTCCAACCCATAGCAACCCGTATAGGGTTTTCAAAGAGCAGCTGGTGAGCTTGAACCACTGACCTTGCAGTTCAAATGACTTTGCAGTCTGATGCATTAGCCCACAGTGCCACACCAGGACTCACTAAGAGAAGTAAAAAGAATCAAAATATGGGTCCACTTTCGAGTAGGTAATTAAGCATGGAACAAAAATTTTCCAGATGGGCGTCAACGTGATCCTATTAAGAATGATTTTTATGTCATCATCTCTTCTGAAGACCAGTTTCAGCATCATCATTGATCTGAGAAATGGCATTCCACAGATAAACACCCTCTTAGAATTCAAGATGCCATAGACTTCTCAATTCCAGACCAGTGTCACAATGGATGACAATGTCACATATCCTGTGCACATTTTCTGAAGGCATGGAATGACTCCAATGAGAACCAGCAAGCCAGATCATCCACAGTAACATAGAATAAGTCCAGATTAACAACAACAAATGGACCATGTCACATAGGATTTCCAAAATCTCATTTAATCTAGGCTGCATCTTCATTACAGCAAAGGTGACCAGCTATAATGTAAAATCACTTGAATCCATGGAATGGTGACTTTCTTGACAGCTGTTCTTTCTGAATAGTGCAAAAACAGGAGAAGAATCAAGGAATGGGGTTGAGAAACTTCAGTCAAGAAGGCATTTTTGATCACTGGAGACAGGTGAAAAGAATGAAAATGTAGGTCTACTTTCAAGTCAATGAAGAAGGATGGGCCAAAGAATGGTCCAGATGGGCCTTAGCATAACACATTTGAGCATGATTTTTATGTCATCATTCTATCGTTAAGATAACTTTAGGTATCATCATTGACTTGAGCTATGGTATTCTCCAGATAAACATTCCTTTAGAATCCAAGGCCCTACTACAGACAGCTCAATTCCTGACCAGTGTCACAATGGATGAAAATGGTCACATATTCTATGCATGTTTTATAAGGGTTTATAATGATTCTGATAAGGGCAGGCAACCAGGATCGCCTGCAGAAACATTTTAAAGGACAGCTAGATTTCAAGGGAGAGAATTTCATTTCTTTATTGCTATAATCCATGGTACCTATTTCCCAAAGTATTGATAAAACAGTATCTTCAAAAAACCTCA
This sequence comes from Chrysochloris asiatica, assembly GCF_000296735.1. NCBI lineage: Eukaryota > Metazoa > Chordata > Mammalia > Afrosoricida > Chrysochloridae > Chrysochloris > Chrysochloris asiatica. The sequence goes on from NW_006408524.1 coordinate 131,739, forward strand.
TGATATAGGCTACTGACCATTGAAAACAAGCAAGAAACAAGTAAGTTATGGACAAGTTCAGGAGGTCTCTTGATGTAGAAAAACTTGTAAGTCTAGGCAGAGAAGAGCTGTTTCTAATGATTACCCATGGCTGATATTTTGAAGAAAACCATATCTTTATTCACTGACTTTCTCTAATACAAAGGCAATCTCAGGAAATCATACTCTAGGGCGGAAACCATACTCTAGGGTGGAAACCATACTCTAGGGCAGAAACCATACTCTAGGGTGGAAGTCATACTCTAGGACTTGCAGACAACTGGAGAGCCACAAATCATCCTTCAGGACACTTTGCATTGCAGTCATTTAAAGAAATGTGACACCACTACTTCATACATGTGTCAGACTCCTTCTAATAGATTCCACTCTTGACCCACATATAACCCAAATCCACCTCAACCCAAAGCCATCATGGCACGAACAATCTATCTGCTCCTGTATTTGCAGAGAACAAGGTTTATATATCCCATCTCTGAGGATTCCAAGTCTATTGAAAACCAGTATTTACACATACCAAAGTCAGTACTTACACCTTCACTGCTTATGAAGAGGATCAACTAGCAGATCATGGCTTTCTTGGTTGAACTGCTTGATGTTAGTAATAGACAAGTCTTAAGGCTTACTTAGCAACTGACATGACCACTCATTTGGGCTTTTCTACACGAAAAAAATCTGTAGAGCCGCCATCCTTTGGAGCTAGAGATAGGCATTATATGACAATATTAAATCCAATTACATGGTTCATGAGAATTTATATTCTGAAATGAAAGGCTTCAGCCTTAACACACACAGTTAATTGTGTGATGTTTATCAGGGCTCCGGGCATAGCTCCTGATAACCCACTTCCCATATATACATGAGAAAAATGGTTTTGTAAACTTGTGCAATCATCCCCATTTGATATGACACTTCATATTGGGGCCCATGGTATCAAACATTCCTCAGCTTAAAATTGTTTCTGGTTATTTTATGTAGTAATCGTTCAAGCATTCAACCAACACTAAAAAAATCAGTCAACATTCTGAACAACAAAGAGGACGTATCTCATTGGATTTACAAATCCTAATGTAAGCCAGCCCATATCTTCACTTGTCCTAGTAGCAGACAGGACCAGTTACAATGATGTGACAGCGATAAACACACCTTGATTCCATGGGATGCTGACTTTCTTGGCTTCAGGGCTATACAAGTCATACTGAAAGAGGACAAGAATCAAGGAATTAACCTAAGAAACTTCACTCAGGAAGGCGCACCCGCCCCAACTTATTATTGTGAATTGAGGGAAGGTCTACAGAGAAGATCATCAGCTTTACATTCAAGAAATCATATACTTTCCTTCATTGCATAGTTGCAATCCCCTCTGTGTACCAACAGATAATAATAGCATTTACCTCTATTCACTTAAACCATTGTATTCCTCACTGTCTCCCTCTGCCTTCATCTTTCCTCTGATAACCTCCCTCTTGTATATTGTTTGCCTCCCTCCCATATATGTGCCTAGCCTCTAGCCCATGAATAGTTTTCCCTAACCCTCCCCATTAGCCATCATAGATTTTTTTAAATCAAGAAAACCTTTTATTTTGTAAACATTTTATGACATTGGTCTCATACAATATTTATCCTTTTGTGATTGACTAATTTTAATTAGCATAATATCCTCCAGGTTTAACAATATTGTGAGATGTTTCACAGACTCATCATTATTCTTCATCATTAGTACTATTCCATTGTGTGTGTGTACCAAAGTTTGTTTAACCATCCTTCTGTAGATGGGCATTTAGGCTCTCTCCATCTTTTTGATGGAATCCTGATGCCATGCTGTGGGTTAATGTGCTGGACTGCAAGGTCAGTTTGAACTGCAAGATCAGCAGCTCAAGCCCATCAGCCGGTCCTCAGAAACCCTATACAGGGTCACTATGAGTTGGAACTGACTCAATGGCATTTAACAACAACAATATCTTTTTTGATATGTCTCTTGTAGACAGTATATTGAAGGCTGTTATTTTCCTATCCATTTTGCTCTCTATGTCTCTTGAATGGTGCAATTAATTCATTTACATTCAGTGTAATTATCAATGTTGTTGTTGTTGTGATGTGCCATTGAGTTGGTTCCAACCCATAGCGACCCTGTATAGGGTTTCCAAGGAGCAGCTAGTGAACTTGAACCTCCAACCTTACAGCTCAAGCTCACCAGCTGCTCCTTGGAAACCCTATACAGGGTTGCTTTGTTGTTGTGTTGTTGTGAAGTGCTGTTGAGTTGGTTCCGACCCATAATGACCCCGTATAGAGTCTCTAGGTATGAATTAATTGCTGTCATTTTTCTGTGTTTTTCTTTGTGTGGTGCTGCTGGATTCCTTGTTCTACATAATTTTCTGTGATGAGTCCATTTTGTTTGCGGGCTTTCTTTTCATTTTCTTCTATGTTGTGTTAATGTTTACTTAATCTTTCAATTTTCAGCTTTTAAAAAATTTTGATCTGTAAGTTATTAATTTTCTTTAGGTTATTCTGAAATTTGTTATTTTCCCCCTGTTTAAAACAGTCTGTTTTAACTTGAAATTTACTTGACTTCTTTGCCATTTGGAAGTTCTACATCTACACTATTCTCTCTTTTTGCTTTTCATTAATATCTCTGGTTCTCTATTTTCAGTATTCTAGGCAGGCTTGTTTTACCTTAAATACCTGTATATCTGCATTGAATTCTGGGTGGTGTTGTCAGGTATGATAATCTCAGGTTGTTATCTGCTGTTGTTGGTTCTCAGTCCAAAGAACATCCTTTAGCATTTTTTGCAAATTTGGTCAGGTCAATAAAAATTCCTTTAATTTCTGTTAATCAGGAAAAGTCCTACTTTCACCATCATATTTGAGGGTATATGATTTTTGGTTGACTTTTTTTTTTTTCTTTCATAGCTTTGTATATGTCATCTTATTGCCTTTTTGTCTGTATGGTTTCTGCTGAGAAATCAGAGCTGAGTCTTATTGATTCTCTTTTGTAGGTAACTTTTCATTTTTTCCCCAGTTGCTCCTAGAATTCTTGTCTTTAATTTTGGAAAGTTTGATTATGATATGTCTTGGTGATTATCTTTTGGGATCTATACTACTTGGGGTTTGTTCAGCTTCTTGTATGCTTATCTTCTCATCTTTCATGATGTTAGGGAAGTTTCTTCCAATAACTCTTTGACAATTTTCTCTGTGCTTTTTTATTGTCTCTTCCTGCTCTGGAATTTCTATCACTCATAAATATTCCTCTTCATGGTGTCCCACATAACTCTTACACTTTCTTCAGTTTTTTCATTCTTTTTTTCCAGAAGGTTCTTCTAGCATACTATTCACTAATTCAGGCTTTCATTACTTCAAATCTTTTCCTTTGCCCTTTCAATGTTTTGTCCATTTCTGATATCTTAGTATTCACCTCCTGCATTTCTAATTGCAGTGTTTTTATTGTTTCAAAATTTGCATTTATTTTGTCTGTTTGTTCTTGTAGCATTTTCCTGAATTCTTCTAAACTTTTTTCTGTGTTCTCCTTGCTTTCCTTGATTACCTGTCAATCTGTTGAACATACCCAAATACCATTCTTTTGGATTATTTTTCAGTTAGTTCCATTACCATTTTTTTCCTCAGAAATATTTTCTGTCTATGCATCTTGGTAATTTGTTTGAACCATTCTCTCTTGTTTCTCCATGTGAGCTAAAATTGTCTGTTGTCTCCAGTGCATTGTAGGGTTGTTGTAGTTGTGAAAACAAATTGTTGAACTCGAAAGGAGAAATCTCTGGGTGGGTGGGCTCCTGCAATTCAAGGAGCTCACAAGGTGGTTGTGTAAGGGATGTGACAGCAGAGTTCCTGACCCCAGATGGAGTTCCTATTGGCCTAGTTGTTATCTATATTCAGGTACCTCAATACAGAAGTAGTTATTGGGGCCCTTGCTGGAGCTGGTTTAGGTGTCTGTTAGGATCACAGGGAAGCTGGGGGCATTGTTTCTGTTTAAATGCTGGTCTGGTGGCTCTGCAGGTTTTGTAGTCTGGAGCTAAGCCCAACTGAATCTAGGCATCAAACTGGCACACCAAAGTGATGCAACCAGCCCCGCAACTCACATTGACTTAGCTCCCAACCACATGGCTCTGAACTCCTGGAGTGCACAGGGGGTGGATGAGGGTAGGAGGAGTTGGCCACACTTCTGGCCACCAGGGGAACATGGGGAAAAAGAAGAAATCGCACCTTTTCCATCATCTGTGGGAATCTGCTCTACCAAGCCTCCCTCCACTGCCAAAGCTGCTCATGAAATGGTGAAGCTGCATCTGGACAGCCCTTCACCAGTCAGCCTCCCTCTCTCTCCATCCCTGCTCAGCCTCTCCTCCCAGCAAGCACTCCATCCACCTCGCTAACCTTTCTTCTGAAGTTCAGGGTACCAGAATTTTCATCTGTGTCTGTTTTATTTTGTCTGTTGCATGCAGTATGTCTGCCTAGCCCACCACCTTGCCACAGGAAGTCATTTTTTACTGTTGGAAAGAAGTAAAGGGAATCAAAAATGAGTCCACTTTCAAATAGATATATTATGATCTATAGATCAAGGAATTTCCAGTTTGACCTCAGCATAATCCTATTGGTAATGACTTGTATGTCATCCTTTCTTTTCAAGACAAATTGTACATCATCACTGGCCAGAGTCATGGCATCCCATAGATAAACACCACCATAACCTTCATGGGGGTTCAAACAAACATCTCAGTTCCAACCAGTGTCACAGTGTATGAGAATTGTCAAATATCCTGTGCCTGTTTTCTGAAGGCTTATAATACCTTCAACAAGAGCCTTCAACTAGGATCATCCTCAGAAGCCTTTTAAAGTACATAGCAGTAAGATCAAATTCAAGGCAGAAACGTTCATTTCTACATGGCTTTTACTCATGCTACCTACTCCTAACAGTATTGATAAAACAATACCCTCAAAATACCTCATGACATATCCTTCTGATCACTGAAAACAAGCAAGTTAAAGACAATCCCAGAGGTCTCTGGACATTAAAAATGTGAGCAAATTTCACATCATATATCTGAACATTCCAATAAAGTATATGTAAACATGATCTTTGTAGATGCCCAAGTTACCATTTACACCTTCACTGCTAATGTAGATGATCAGCTGATCATGACTTTCTAGGCCTGAATTACTTGAAGCTAGTAATCTCCAACTCATAAGAGTTCCAAAAAATGGCACGGCCCTTCATTTGGGATTTTCTACACAGAAGAATCTGGCAGCTTTTCTTCAGACCTAAAAGCGAGCATCAGACAATTCAACTTCACATTCAATTCTAAGATTCATGGGAAATTATAAATAGGAAACTATCTGTTTGAGCCTTAATATGCGCAAGCAGCTAATTATGGGGTATTTATCAGTGTCATGGGCATAACTATGAACCATCCACTTCCCATCAATGTTTTAGAAAAATGCATTTGTAGACTTGGGGAATCCTTCCTATTCAATATGATATTTCAGACAGGGCTCTAGAGTACCACATATTTCTCAATCTGAAATTGTTTCAAGTGGCTACGAATGCTAATTATTCACCCTTGAGGATAACCAGTATTCATAGACTCATTCAGGATGACCAATAATAGAGGGGTCACAACCCACTGAATTCCCAAAACCTAATTTAATCTAGGATGTATCTGTACTTCTTCTAGTGGCAAAAGTGACGAGTTATAATGATGTAAAATCACTCACATTAAACCAATGGAATGGTGTGTTTCTTGGCATCTGGTCCTTCTAAATCATACAACGAGAAGACCAGAATTCAGGAATGAGTGTGAGATACTTGAGTCAGGAAGGCATTTTAATCAATGAGGACAGGTGAAGGGAATTACAATTTGGGTCCATTTTCAATTATGGATGGGTCAAAGAAATTTCAAACCAGGTCTCAAAGTACTGTCCTACTGAACATTATTTTTATGTCATCATCTCTCTTCAAGACCAATTTAGGTGTCATCCTTGACCAAAACCATGACACTTACCAGATAAACACCCCTTGTAATTCAAAATGCTTGCTATAGACATCTTATTGAGATAGACCAGTGTCACAACAGATGAGAATTGTCACATATCCTATGCATATCTTTGTAGGGCTTAGAATGTCTCCCCAAAGAGCCAGCAGCCAGGATAATCTGTAGAAACCTTTTAAAGGACATAAGACAAAGTCTGAGAGAAACAGGGGGTATTTCTTCATGGCTACGGATCACAGTCTAGTTGCCAAAGTATTAATAAAACATTATCCTCAAAATAAGTCATTAAATTGGTTGCTGACCCCTGACAAAAAGCAAGAAGCCAGCAGGGTAAGAACAGTTCCAGGAGGTATCAAGATATAGAAAAAACTGTGAGTAGGTCCAGTGAGAGAGGAGCTTTTTCCAACGATTGATTGCCCCTGTCTGAATAATTGAAGAAGCCATAGCTGTATGCACTGCCCTTCTCCAGTACATAGAACGTCTCAAGACATAATACTATAGTGGACCACAGACAATTTGTAAGGGGAGCTACAAATCTGCCTTCAGAACACTTCGTATTCATTTTAAAGAAACATGGCAACACAACTTAAAAGCTCCACAGCGCCTATAATGCTAGATTTCACTTTTTTGGTTTTATAAAATTTTGTAGATTTCACTTTTGATCCACATAGAAACCCAGTTCACCTCAACAAGAAACAATCACAGTCAGAAGATGCAATCTGCTCCTGTAGTTCATCCAAAAGTGGTTGCTAGGTGTTAAGAGAGTAAGATTTACATTCCAATGAAGCCTATGTAAAAAGTGATCCCTCCCCAAGCCCAAGGCAGCATTTAGACTTTTGAGGCTACTGAAGAGGACCAGCTGATCATGATTTTGTGGGATGAACTGCTTGAAGCTAATAATCACCAAGTCATCAGGGCTGAACAACTGGCAAGACCAGTCATTTGCACTTTTCTACACAGAACCATAAAGGAGCTCTGGTAGCGTAGTGGTTATGAATCGGGCTGTGAACCTTAAGATTGGTAGCTCGAAACTACCAGCTGCTCTGCAGGAGAAAGATGAGGTTTTCTGCTCCTGTAAAGATTTACAGCCTAGGAAACCCTGTACAGGGTCATTATGAGTTGAAACCGACTCCACGGCACATAACCACCACTACATAGAGCTCTGGTAGCAGAGGGGTTATGAGTCGGGCTGCTAATCATACGGTCAGCAGTTCAAAACTACCAGTGCTTCCGAGGGAGAAAGATGAGGCTTTCTGCTCCTGTAAAGACATACAGCCTCAGAAACCCAATACAGACTCTCTGTGAGTTGGAACCAACTCCACAGCACACTACTACCACCAGCACACAGAAAAATCTGTGCAGTCACATTTTCTTCAGAAGTAGAGGGGGATATCAGATGAGTCAACATCACATCCAATGCATGATCAATGTGTCCATTAAACTAGGGAGTCATAAGCCTTTACACACACAAGCAGTGAACTGTGGGATATTAATCAGTGCCCTTGGCATAGTTATACATCCATCGGCTTTACATCGATATTTCAGAAAAATGCAATCCTCCATATTCAATATGACATTTCATACTGGATGCCATGATACCAAATATTCCTTAATTTGAACTTATTTCAAGTTCTTGTGAATAAGAAATCTTTCACCCGTGAAGATAGCCAAAGCTTAGACAACTGAAATGGAAGCAGTGAGAAACTAAGGTCACCAGACAAGTTTTAGCTTGGCCAAAGTTAAATGAGGTCCTGACAGACTTTAAAGCTATAGTTAAAATGAAACTTCTCCCCAAATTACCTGCCAGAGTCAACTACTACCCCATAGTTCGTCATTTCTTCTTTTATCCCCACTCCTGGTGTGGTGCTTTAGGATCAGCACTGGACCATGAAACACAAGGTCAGCAGTTCAAATCCACCCGCTGCTCCTCAGAAACCCTGTACAGGGTCGCTATGAGTCAGAACTGATTCGACGACACTTAACAACAACAACCACAATCCCCATTCCAAGGACTATCCAAGGAAGGGAGAGGAGCAGCTACACATTTCTTGTATAGGTCACTGATAACCACTGATGGGAAAAGGTTAGTAATGCCTATTGAGATAGAACAATCAGCATTACTTAAGATGAACAAGCAATAAAAAGTTCCTAAATTCCTTGGACTCCTACCCTACACCCAAGATCCCTATAAACCCACTTCCCCTTTTCCCTCTGGGAAGCAGATCTGGGAACTTCTAGCTTCTCTGTTCTCTGTTGTATAAATACACAGTAAATGCTTTGCTCATTTCTCTGAGCCCCGGTGAATAAGAACCTTTTGCAGAATCAGTCATAATTTAGGAAGCCCAGGGATTCAAGAACCATAATTTAATCTGGAATGCATCTTCACTTGTCTTGGTGGCAAAGGTAAACCATTAAAATGATGTAAAATCACTCAGATTGAATCCATGGAATGTTGACAACTGGACTTTCTAAAGTCATACCAATGGAGGAAGAGACACAAGGAATGAGCAGGAGACACTTCGATCAGGAAGGCATTTTTGATCACTGGGACAAGTGAAAAAAATCAAAATATGCATCTACTTTCAAGTAATAAATAAGAATATGCCAAATAATTTTCAGGCATATATTGAACACTATTTTTATGCCATCATCTCTCTTCAAGGCCAATGTAGGTGTTATCATTGATTTAAGCTATAGCATTTCCAGTTATACATTCCCTTAGACTTGAAGATGCTTACAACAGACATTTCCGTTCACAACCAGTGGTACAATGGATAGAAATAGTCAAATGACCTGTGCACTTTCTTCTGAGGGTTTAGAATGACACCAGCAAAAGCCTGCAACTGGGATTATCTGCAGAAACCTTTAAAAAGATGGAGTTCAAGGGAGACAGGTTCATTTCTTTATGGCTAGGACTCATGTAAAAAAGTACTGCTAAAACAATACCCTCAAAATTCCTGCTGACCATTGACAAGAAGCAAGAAATGAGCAAGTTAAGGACAATACCAGGAGATATATGGACACAGAAAAAACCTGTGAGTCAGTCCAGGCAAAGAGGAACTTTTTCCAGGGATTTGCCCGGACTGATATATTGAAGAAAATCATAGCTGTTTGTACTGCCCATCTTCACTGAATTGAAAATCTCAGGAAGCAGTACTCTAGAAGTGACCTACAACTGGGGAACTACAAATAATCCTTCAGGACACTTTGCATTTTTTCAATATAAAGAACTGTGGCAACACCACTTCATCAAAGTGCCACAGTCCTTATAATGTTAGATTGCACACTTGACCCACATAGAAACCCAGTCCACCGCAACCAAAAACAATCCCAGACAGAAGACTCAATGTGTTCCTGTATTTCATCCAGCAAAGCTTGCGAGGCACCCAGAAACTAAGATTTATGTTGCATCTATGAGGTCTATGTAAGAACTGATCTTCTCACATCCCCAAATCAGCATTTAGCTATCTTCAGTGCTGATGATGAGGGTGATCTGATAATGACTTTCTGGGCTGAATTGTTTGATGCTAGTAATCTACAAGTCATATGAGCTTAACAATTGGCTGATCACTCATTTGGACTTTTCTACACCAAAAAATCTGGACAGTCACCTCTCCTTCAGAGATAGAAGGAATTATCAGAAGTCTCAACGTTACATCCAATTTCAAGATTCATGGAAAATTGCACTGGGAAACCATAGGTTTCAGCCTTAACACACACCAGTAGTTAATTTTGGGATATTCATGAGTGACATCAGCACTATACATCAACTTCTTATCAGTACTTTAGAAAACGGTATTTGCAGAGTTGTGCAATCCTCCGATTTCAATGTGGTATATTAGACAGGAGGCCAGAGTATTAACTAATTCTCTACTTTGAATTCCTTCAGGTTCTCATGAATACTAATCATTCACCCACGAAGCTAGCCAACACTTAGAGATTCAGTCAGGATTATGAACAACAGAGGGCACATTTCAATAAATCTCGAAAGTCTGGTAGCATAGTGGTTACGAGTCGGGCTACTAACCTCATGGTTAGCAGTTCGAAACTATCAGCTGTTCTGCAGGGAAAGATGAGGGTTTCTGCTCCCATAAAGATTTATAGCCTCAGAACTAACTCCACGGCATACCACCACCACCACCAATTTAATCTATGCAGCATCTTTATTTGTTCTAGAGGCAAAAGTGACTAGTTATAATGACATAAAATGCTCACCTTGAAGCCATGGAATGGTGACTTTCTTGGCAGCTGGTCTTTCTAAACCAAATAGAAAGAAGACAAGAGCCAAGGAATGAATCTAAGATACTTTAGTCAGCATGGCATTTTGATCACTGGGGAGAAGTGAAGAGAATCAAATGTGGGTCTACTTTCAAGTAGATAAATAAGGACAGGCCAGATAAATATCCATTTGGGCCTAAGTGTAATTCTATTATTCAACAGGATTGTTATGTCATCTCTCTTCAAGTCCAACTAAGTTGTCATCATTGACCTAAGCCATGATTCTTTCCATATATACATCCCCTTAAACTTCAAGATGCTTTCCACAGACATCTCAGTTACAGGTCAGTGTCACAATGAATGAGAATGGTCATACATCCTATGCACATATTCTGCTTCAACAAGAGCACACAATCAGGATCCACAAAAATCTTTCAAAATGATATAGCAATCAGAAAGAGTTCAAGGGAGAAAAGTTAATTTCTTCATGTCTATGATTTATGCTACCTATTCCCAAAAGTGTTGATAAAATAGTGCTTCAAAATACCTCATGACACAGACTATTGACCATTGACAAAAAGCAAGAAGTAAGCAAGTTAAGGCAAGTACTTAAGGCCTATGGACATAGAAATATGTGAGTAGGTCCAAGCAGAGAGAATCTTTTTCCAAAGATTGCCCTTGACTGATAAATTGAAGAACACCGTATCTGCATCACTTGCCTTTGTCGAGTGCTTAGGAAAGCTCAAGAAATTATAGTCTAAGAGTCACAGGCAACTGGGGAGCTACAAATGAGCAATCTAGAGACTTTTGGATTACATTCATTTTAAAGAAAAGTGGCAACACCACTTCATAATATTGCCATGGTCTTTATACTGTTAGAGTTCACTCTTGACCCACATAAAGACACAATGTACCTCAACCTAAATCAGTCAGAGCCGGAAGAATCAATCTACCCTGTATTTCATCTAGCAGAAGGTGCTAGGTATCCAGAGAGTAAGATTCAATCACATCTCTGAGGATTCTAATGAAGTCCCTGTAAAAAATGATCTTTTCACTTGCCCAACACAACATTAAGACCTTCATTCCTTAGGGATAGAAAATCAGCTAATCATAAATTTCTGGGCCTGAACTGCTTGAATCTAGTGATCTCCAAGTCATAAGAGTTTAACAACTGGCATGATTCCTAATTTGGGCTTTTCTATATTAAAAAACCTGTGCAGAGAACAAACAAGATGGCGGATCGGGTGGAAGTGCAGTAAAGGAGCTTCATCACCACCAACAACACAGAATACCCGACCAAGCAGGCTCAAGGGCTGGTCCCAGAACTCTGAACTACATATAAAGGAATACTTAGAAGGTTGGAAGGCTCACAGCTGGGGGAATTTGTGGCAGAAGCAAGAAATCTATTGCTTTCTAGTCCGGGACGCTC
>NW_006408524.1:145907-148129 GCF_000296735.1 Chrysochloris asiatica
CTAAGAAGAGAAGGACTAAGAACTGGGGGCCAGGAGCAGACTCGCAGAATGTGCCCTTTGGAGATGTAAATTATTATATATGCCTGAGTGGGTTTTTTTTGTTTGTGTGTTTTTTAAAAAGCTAAAGTGGATAGAGAGAAATACTTTTAACTGATGGTATATGGAGGGGATTCTAATCAATGTTATGAAACAGGTTATATGAATGGTTGAATGTGAAACTGATGATGTGCCCTGTAAACTTTCACTCAATCCACAATAAAAACCTTAAATTAACAAAACAAAACAAAAACCTGTGCAGCCACCTTTTTTTTGGATCTAAAGAAAGATATCAGACATGAATCCAGGATAGGGGGAAATTACACTAACACTCAAAGGTTTCAGTCTTAACACACGAGTAGTCACTTTTGGGATGTATCTACTAATTATTAGCTTCCCATCAATATTTTAGAAAAATTGATTTGTAGAGTTGTGCAATCCTCCTATTTCAATGGGGTATGTCAGCTAGAATCCCAGAGTATCAACTACTTCTCTACTTTGAATTGCTTCTAGTTCTCATGTATAGTTGTCACTTGCCCATGGTGCTAACCAACACTTAGAGACTCAGGCATGAGTATGAACAACAGAGGGCACACATCTGGTGGGATTTCTAAGACCTACTTTAATGTAGGCTGGAACTTTCACTTGTCCTAGTGGCAAAGGTGACTCGTTATAATAAAGTAAAATCACTCATCTTGAATCCATGGAATGATGGTGATTTCTTTGGTAGCACGTTTTTCAAAACAATACCCACCCCACCTCCACCCCCCAAAAAATACAAGAACCAGTATACTTTACTTACGTAAAGGCATTTATAGAGGAAACATTGGAGTCCTGGTGTGGCGCTGTGGGTTAATGCGCCAGACTGCAAAGCCATTTGAACCTCAAGGTCGGCAGTTCAAGCTCACCAGCTTCTCCTTGGAAACCCTATAGGGTCGTTATGGGTCGGAATCGACTCGATGGCACTTGACAACAACAACATAGTCAGGATTAATGGCGGAAGTGGATCTATCCTGAGGATTGAGTTCGCTTTGCGGCCTCGCTGGGCGAGCAGGACCGGCGGTGGTGTTGGTTAAGTCAGGAGGCACCAAAGTCTTACTGCAAGCGCCACTTCAGCAGCCAGCGGCACAGAGCAAACTCGGCCGAGGCCTTCCTGGCCGCGGGATACGGGTTCTCTTCTTGTATCTCCCCTTTGCCCATCGCTTCCCATCTCAGACCTGGCTGTCCACTCTACGGCCCTCTAGCTCAGCCCATTCTGGCCTGCTATGCTTGGAGGCTAAGGAGAAGGAACTCCGAGGCTTCGCTGCAGCCTTGAGGAGCTACCAAGAGGCTGCGGTTGTGGGTACTTACCTCGCTGTAGAGTTCACCACTTTGGCAGAATATTTGTATCTGCTGCAGTCTGCGGCCCAGGCTCTCAATCCTCTAGGCTCATCTGCGATGTTCTGTCTGGCTGCGGCTGTGTCCGATTTCTATGTTCCTGTCTCTGAAATGCCTGAACACAAGATCCAGTCATTTAGGAGCCCACTGCAGATAACAATGAAGATGGTGCCAAAAATGCTTTCACCTTTGCTTAAAGACTGGGCTCCTAAAGCATTTATATTTTCCTTTAAGTTGGAGACTGACCCTTCTATTGTAATTGATCGTGCACGTAATGCTTTACAAGTTATCAACATCAAATGGTGGTGGCCAGTATCCTTGAGTCACGCCGGTCCTTTGTGGTTATTGTAACCAAAGACTCAGAAACCAAACTATTGCTATCAGAGGAAGAAGTAGAGAAAGGCATAGAGATAGAAGAGAAGATAGTAGGCAATCTTCAGTCTTGACACACAGCTTTTATACTTGACAAAAACTGAAGGTTGAAAAAAACCCTTTTAGGATCAAAAATTGTTCAGTGGACCAGGGCTCTTACAGAGCAAGAATGGTGAGAAGAAGAATGAATCCTTTGCATTCATAAGGCCCGAGAACAGCAAAAGTAGTAGTGTGCAGAAGAACAGTGTTGGGTACTTGTCTTGGGCAAATCTGCTGCACAGGAACTTTTTAAAGTGTTGAAGGGCAGAGATGTCAGCTTGAGGACTAAGGTGTGCCTGACCCAGGCCATGGTATTTTCAATAACCTCATATGGATGCGAAAGCTGAACAGTGAATAAGGAAGATCGTAGAAGAATTGATGCCTTTGAGTTGTGGTGT
>NW_006408524.1:148379-157398 GCF_000296735.1 Chrysochloris asiatica
TTGGCCCAGGATCGGACATTGTTTCGTTCTGCTGTGCATGGGGTCACTATGAGTCGGTTCCGACTTGATGGCACCTGACAACAACAACAACTTGTCTTGTAATGGTTGTTTCACACTCATTAAAATGGAAACAAAGGAAAACCAGTTCTGACCAAACCACCTGGTGTACTCATCTCAATGCCATCTTGATTTTGAAAATGAATATAGGAGTCGTTTCTGACCTTTATAAAATAAAAATATAATTTATTGGGAATTATATTGTGTCCCTCAAAATATACACATGGAGCTAAGTATCAGCCTTCTTCATGGTATAAAAAAGGATTACAGCTACATGAGTGGTTATTTTTGAAGATGAAATATTTGTTGAGTGCCTACTATGTGCCAGGCCCTGTGCCAAGCTTTGAGGATTAAAAAGATGAATAAACATGTCTAGTTTGGGAAATGGATGTGTAAACAGTTGAGTACAATAAAATATGTGCCCCAAAGCTGAAAAAAAAAAAAAATACAGGGCATTTTTAATCACATGGGGTGGTGAAGGAAATAAAAACGTTGGTCCACTTTCAAGCAGCTAAGTAAGTATGGGCCAGAGAACTTTCTAGGGAGTGCAGTGACTCTGAATGAAGGCACTGGACTGCTAGCCACAAGGCTGGTATTTCAAGCTTGCCAGCCGACCAACAGGAGAAAGATGAGGCTTTCTGCTCCTGAAAACTTCACAGCCTCAGAAACCCTAAATAGGGTAGCTATGAGTTGGAACCAACTCACAGACACACAACAACAACAAAAATGTAATCCTACTGAGAATGATTTTCATGTCATAATCTGTTTTCAACACAAGGGTGCTGTCATTATTGACCAGAGCTAAGGCACTCTCCTTACACCTCAAGATGCCTACCAAACAGATCTCCTGTCCCGACTAGTGTTATGATGGAGAAAATTTCATGGATTCAATGCTATGGCTCATACTACCTTTCCCCAATAGTATTGATAAAACAGTATCTTCAGCATACCTCTGAAATAGGTTGATGACCACTGACAACAATCAAGAGACAAGCAAGACAAAGACAATTCCTGAAAATCACCAGACATAGAAAAAACTGTCAGGAAGTTCAGGCAGAGAGGAGCTTCTTGTGGCACTGTGGGTTGATGTGCTGGACTGCAAGGTCGCTTTGAATTGCAAGATTGGGTGCAAGCTCACCAGCTGCTCCTCAGAAACTCTACCCATGGTTGCTTTGAGTCGGAACCAACTCCATGGCACTTAACAACACCAACAATATACAGAGGGAAGTGACATATGATGCACTGCCCTTCTCCAGTGCATGAAAAATCTCAGAAAATGATATGCTAGGGGTCAGAGACAACTGGGGAGCTAAAAATTAGCCTTGCAGACATTTTAAATTGTAATAATTTTAAAGAAATTTGGCAATGCACTTCATAAAAACTCTACAGTCCTCATAATTCTATATTTCACTCTTTTTTTTTTTTTTAAGTTTTATTGTGAATTGAGTGATAGTTTACATGGGAAAACACTGGTTTTATGCTTATCCTTTCATTGCAATGATTACAATTTCCTCCGTGCATCATCATTCAACAGCATTTGTTTCTATTCCCTTTGTGGTTTTTGTGTGTGGGGGGGTGTACACAAATCCACTCATGAAAATATAATTATTTAAACAAACAAAGGGCACATTCTGCAAAAAAATATGGACCACTTCATGAATTTGCATGCCTTCCTTGCACAGAGGCCAATCTTCTCTGTATCGTTCCCATTTTAGTATATGTGCTGCTTAAGTGAGCACTTATATTTCACTCTGAACCCACTTAGAAACCCAATCCAACTTAGCTAAAAACAATCACATCAAGAAGAATCAATCGGATCCTGTATTTCATCAAGCAGAGGTTCCTGGGTATCCAGAGAACAAGACTCACGCCGCATCTTTGAGGATCCCACTGAAGTCTACGTAAAAATGATCTTTTCACATATACCCAAGGCAGCATTAGCCCTTCACTCCATAGGACACAGCAAGCTGATCATGACCCTGTGGGCCGGAACGGCTTGAAGCCAGTAATCTGGCTTTCCTACACAAACACACACACACCTCTGTGCAGCCACCTTTTTTCAGAACTAGAGGGAAACATCACAAAACTCAACATTACATCCAATTCTAAGATTCATGAAAAATTGAACCACTGACAATATACAGGGAGATAGAGGGAAGTGGAGAAATGGGGCAGATGGGAGAACAATTGGGCATGTTTGAGAGGGCCAAATGGGACAGGGATAAAGGACGATATATGCACAGCCTTGGAACTGCAAGGCTCTGAGATGCAGGGATTGAGTCATGGCTGGAATGGGGGGGAGGGGAAAAATCATAAGAAGATTGACTGTTTTTTATTTGTTTGTTTGTTTAATCTTGGTTTCCCTTGCATTATAATACAGAGTAGACACTGGAGAGGGAGAGAAAGGAATAGTCAGAAACATCACACTAGAAGGCTTGTAAGTCCGTCTTCTGACTATGACTGATTGGAATACCTAAAATGGGGCTACAGTGTACCCAGTGAACGAGGCTTCCTACAGAGCCTCTGCAATACATAAAATTATAGGTAGAAACTGGAACCATATCCAGAGCTTCAGAGATGAGAAATCTCCACTTGAAAGGATGAGCAGACCAACCTAGAGTGGCTAGAAGAATAAAAGATACCTCTTGAAAGAAAGACCTGCTAAAAAATGGAGGCAGATGGATTGTTACTACAAGAACAAATAATTCGCTTCCCTAGGAAACATCAAGGCAAGTGGACAGGTTGTCTCAACACAAACCCCCCTCCAAGACTAAGACGCAATGGAAATGCATGCTCTGATTGGTGACCACACACATCACCAATGGGGGGAAATGGGGTAAAAGCAGCAATGAAGTGGCAAGCTAAGTCCTACAATGTTCAGTGGACTTCTGTGGACCCAGCTGGGGACCTGGAGGGCAAGAAGCATGAGGAGACCTGGGGACTCTTGGGCCTAGAGTCAGTGGCGTGGCCATGGAGGACTCGAGAGGAGAGTGGAGCTACCGGCTGACGGGAAGAGAGGGCATGTGCACAGGAGCGCCCACACTTGCACATGAAACTCACGTGACCTGGACCGATGACTAGATGAACTTGACCTATACCTATGGAGCAGCAACTCAAAAGAAGGAACAAATCCTTACAGCAAGAATCATTCCCACCCCCTCCACACACAGAGTGGATGGAGATGGGCAACTTAGACATTGGATACTCAAATGGGGAGGGGGGAACTACAAAGGCAAGAAGTGACTGGCTTACAAGCTTTCAAGAGGGAACCTGGTGCTAGGGAGCACGGCGGAAGGCAGAATCTCCAGTGGGTACTATTCAATCTGTCTGGGCAGAGCGGATGAAAGGAAATACAGATGGGTAACTTGTGATACTGTAGTGAAGAATGCTTATCAGGATGGATTATGAGGGTTGGAAATGCAAAGGTAGGCGATTTGGAACAAGGAAGGGAGTGATTAATTCTACAGGCTAGGAGCGGAGCTATCTGGGACCTTCAACGGAGAAGAGCCGAGAGTGGGACCCTACCCAGAGAAACTAGAGGTGCCTGAGATGGAGACAGAAACAATGATGTGGAGCAATGAAGCGGCTGGGGACTTTGGATCCAGAGAAGGAAAGGGACTGTGGACTGAAAATTGGGGGGAAGGGGGAGGAGGGGGAAGTATAGGGGGTGGGTCTCTAGGTTATACACTTTGGCTGGTTGATGATGCATGGAGGGGATTGGAACCATGGCAATGAGATGATATACGATGGAATGAATGTAAAACTAAAGTTCTCTCATGTAAACTACCATATAATTCACAATAAAACATTAAAAAAAAAAATTGAACCACTAAACCATATGTACCAGCCTTTATACAAAGAAGCAATCAATTCTGGATATTCATTAGTGCTGCTGGCATACACACTAAGCATCTGTTTCCCATCAATATTTTATAAAAAACACATTTGTAGACTTGAGCAATCCTCCCAATTTAATGTGACATTTCAAACTAGGTGCCAAGATATCAACATTATTCAACTTGAAATAGTTGTAAATTCTTGTGAGTCCTAGCTATTCACTCACAAGGATAACCAACACTTAGAGAATCAGCCAAAATTACAAACCACACAAGGGACATGTCTCATTGGATTTCCAAAATCTATTTTAATCTAGGCTGCATCTTTTAAAATTAGGAAAGGTGTGTGGCAGGATTATATCCTTTCACCATACTTATTCAATCTGTATGCTTAGCAAATAATTCAAGAAGCTAGATAATATGAAGAAAAATGTAGCATCAGGGTTGCAGGAAGACTCATTAAAAACCTCCAATATGCAGATGATACAACCTTGCTTGATGAAAGCAAAGAAGACTTAAAATACTTACTGATGAAGATCAAAGACCACAGCCTTCGGTATGTGTTGTGCCTTAATGCAAAGAAAACAAAAACCCTCACCTCAGGACCAATAAACATCATCCATACAAATGGAGAAAAGATGGAAGTTGTCAAAGACTTCATTTTGTGTAGATCAACCATGAACACTCATAGAAACAGAAGTCAAGAAATCAAACAACGTATGGCATTAGCAAATCTGCTGCACAAGACCTCTTTAAAGTGTTGAAGAGCAAAGATGTCAGTTTGAGGACTAAAGTGCACCTGACCCATACCATGGTATTTTCAAGAAGCTCATACGCATGTGAAAGTTGGACAGTGAATAAGGAGGACCGTAGAAGAATTGATGCATTTGAGTTATGATGTGGGAGGACTGCAGTGAACCACACATATTATCAAGAGGAACCAGGTCCTGAAGAAGGACAAAATGCCTGGTCACGTGGAGGATGGGTGGAAATGAGGAAGACCACAATGCGAAGGATTGACACAGTGGCAGCAACAATGGACTCAAGCATAGCAACAATTGTGAGCTTGGTGCAAGACCAGGCAGAGTTTCATTCATTTGTGTATAGGATCTCTATGGTTGGAACTGACTGAGGGCACCCAACAACAAAGGCCTTTACTCCTTATGGAGACAATCAGCTGATTTTGACTTTCTGGACCTGAACTGCCTCGTGGGCTTAACAACTGGTATGACCTTTAACTTGGACTTTTCTACATGAAAAAAAAAAATGTCCAGTCACCTTTTCTTCAGAGTGAGAGGGAAGCATCAGATGACTCAATTTGCTTCCAAGATTCATGGGAAATTGTACCATGGAAGTATAGGTTTCACACTTAACATATACCAGCCTTCAATTACTGGACGGTTATCCATACCACTGGCATGCCTACTAAGTATCTGCTTCCCATCAATATTTTAGAAAAACACATTTGTACAGTTGAACAATCCTCCCAATATAATGTGGTATTTCAGAGTGGGCACCAGGGTATCAAACATTTATCAACTTGAAATTGTCTCAAGTTCTTGTGAATACTAATCAGTTACCAATGAAAATAACCAACACAATAGAATCAGTCAAGACTACAAACACAAAAACAAAACAAAGAGGCCATGTCTAATCAAATTTCCAAAACCTAATTTAAGTTCGACTGCATCTTCACGTCTCTTAAGGGCAAAGGGTATGCTTTATAACAATGTAAAATCAGTTACCTTGAATCCATGGCATAGTAATTTTCTAAGCAGTTCTGTTTATCACCGGAGATAGATGAAAATAACCAAAATGTGGGTTCACTTTCAAGTAAATAAATAAGGATGGGCCCAAAAAATATCCAGCTGAGCCTCAACATAATCCTATTGAGCATGATTTTGATGCCATCATCTCTCTTCAAGACCAGTTTGGATTTTATCATTGACCTGAGCCATGATATATCCCAGAAATAAATCTCGTTAGATATCAACATGCTAACATCTCCGTTCCATACAAGTGTCACAATGGATGACAATGGTCACAATACCTTTGCACGTTTTCTGAGGGTTGGAATCACTCTTTCAAGAGCTGGCCATCAGGGTCATCTATAAAGGACATGGCAGTGAGAGTTCAAGAAAGAGAAGTTCAATTTTTCATGGCTATGGCCCATACCAAGGAGCTCTGGTAGTGTAGTGGTTACAAATTGGGCTGCGAACTGCAAGGTCAGCAGTTTGAAACTACCAGATGTTCTGCGGGAGAAAGATGAGGCTTTCTGCTTCCATAAATATTTACAGCCTTGGAAACCCTGTACTGGGTTGCTATGAGTCATAACTGACCCCATGGCACATAACAACAACAACATGGCCCGTACCACCTATTCCAAAAAACTGATAAAACAATACCTTCAAAATACCTCGACATATTCTGCTGACCATTGACAACAGACAAGAAACAAGCAAATAAGGACAAATTCTGGCGTTCTCTGACATAGAACACGCTATAAGTCTAAGTAGAGTGGAACTTCCTCAAATAATTGCCACTGACTGATATGTTGTTGAAAATATATACCTGGATCCACTGCCCTTCTCTAGTGCATAGAAAATCTCAGGAAATGATATTCAAGACTCACACGTCATCTCTTGGGGAGTCCAATGAAATTTGTGTAAAAAGTGAACTTTCCACATGCCCGACACAGCAGTAAGACCATCAGTTTTTATGGAGAGGATACGCTCATCATGACATTCCAGGCATGACCCTTCATTTGGGCTTTTCTATACACACACACACAAAATATGTGCAGCTGTCTTTTCTCTGGAACATCAGATGAATCAACATTTCATCCAATTCCAAGACTTATGAAAAATTGTACTACAGAACCATAGGTTTCAGCCTCAATTCACATAAGCAGTCAATTATTTTATGTTTATCAGTGTAATGGACATACCGATTAACCATTTGTATCTCATCAAATTTTAAGAAAAGCACATTTGTAGAGCTGTGCAATCCTTCCAATTCAAAATGACATTTCTGATTCAGCACCAGGGTTTCAAACATTTCCCAATTAGAAGTTTTTTCAAGTTCTTGTGAATGCCTATGAGGATAATTAACACTTGGAGAATCAGTCAAGTGGGAATGTCCTACCTCAGAAGGTTCTGGATGGGGCTCAGGATTCCACCTAAGGTCCTATACACTACAAAGGCTCCACAAGAAGCCTATTTAACTGAGCAAGTTCTAGAACCCCTTTTAGGTATTCCAATCAGTTATAGGCTGAAGACAGGCTTACAAGTTTTCTGTAATCATGTTTCTGATATTCCTTGCTACCCCACTCAAGTGTCTATTTTACAATAGTAGGCAAGCGAAAGTAGTATTCATAAGACAGTCAAGCATTTTAACATTATTTCCTCTCTTTTACCCATTCAGACTATGTCTCAATCTCTGTATCACAGAGCTCTGTGGTTTCAAGTTTGAGTATACATCAGTATTTACCTCTGTATCATTTAACTCATGCAAACCTGCCTAAGTGTTCCCCTATCTACCTTGTTTTTCCATTCCCTTCCCCCTTCGTGTGTCTTGCCCTCCCCAATACTGGAACTATGCTGTGTCTATCCCCTAACCTCCCTCCCATCCCTGGTAGCCAACAGATCATTTTTTTCTTTCTTATAGTATGGGTATCTTTTCTTAAGCTTCATATTTTCAATGTTCCCATGTTCTTCTAGGATTAGTGAAGTATTAATTTTCTTTGAGGTTACTCTATATGCTATTAACTTTTTCCTCCATTTAAAACAGTCTATTTTACCCTGCAAACTTATACTTTCTTCAGATTTTTAAATATATATTTTTCTGCTTGCTTTTCTATCTTAGCAGTATTGAGAGATTTGTCTTCTAGCTCGCTGCTTCTGGCTTCCATCTCTTCAATTCTACTCCTTTGCCCTTTTGGTGTATTGTCCATTTCTGATATTTTTTTATTAATCATTTAGACCTCTTTTTTTTCAGGTTTTGAATTGTTTCCATGATATTTCTATTTTATGTGATTGTTCATGTAGTGCTTTCCTGACTTCTTCCTTATTTTTCTCAACCCCTCTGTGGATCATTTAAATGAACCTCAATATCATTCTCCTGAATTCCTTCTCAGGCAATTTCAAAGTCTGTCCTTCTAATGGGAAGTCTAGGTTTACCTGTAGCTCATTTATTTCAGTTACTCTATCTTGTTTCTGGACATGTGCTGAAATCTTTGACAGTCTCTTGACCATCTTCAATAATTCGATGTGTTTTAAATAACTAGAAGAATGTATGTTGATGTATTATTAAGCTTTCTGATTGCCTCCAGTTAGATGTGATCTGGAGATGGGCTTCCTTTTTCATTTTTCTTATTACTCAACTCAGAGTAACTATAGCAGGTGTTGGCTGTTTATCTGGAATATAGCAGCTGTTATTGGCTCTTGCCTAGATAGTAGGATTTTATAGGTTGTGATTGCAACTTGGCTATATGACCATGATTGCTGTCTTTTCTTGGGTAATGTAAGGAGAGAGAGTCCCCCTAAGGTAAAAGGAGAACTGCAAGGTCAGTGGTTCAAGCTCACCAGCCACTCCTTGGAAACCCTGTAAGGGTTGCTATGGGTTGGAACCAATCAGACAGCACTAACAACAACAACACTTCAAAGAAGTTTGTCAATAAGAATGGGCCAAAGAACTTTACAGCTGGGCCTCAGACTTATCCTACTGAACGTGACTTTTACGTCATCATCTCATTCAGGAGTCCTGGTGTGGCGCTGGACTGCTAACCAAAAAGTTGGCAGTTCAAACCCACCAGTCGCTCCTTGGAAACCCTCTATAGTCTCTCTATAAATCGGAACTGACTCAACAACACTTAAAAACAACATCTCTCTTCAAAACCAATTTTCAAAACCAATGAAAAATTATCATTAACCTGAGCCACGGCACTCCCCAGATATACATCCCCTTAGGCCTCAACATACTCACCACGGACAACTCCTTCCTGACCAATGGCCATTTGATGAGAACGGTCACGTATCCTATGTACGTTTTCTGAAGACTTGGAATGACCCCAACAAAAGCAGGAAACCGGGATTGTCCTTAGAAACCTTTTAAAAGACACAGAAGTA
>NW_006408524.1:157628-160708 GCF_000296735.1 Chrysochloris asiatica
ACATATCTCTATCTATATATCTATAGATATATAGATAGAGATCTGTATATCTCCAACAAGACATTTGCCATTTTAACCATTTTTGCATGTACAACCCAGCCACACCCACCATGCTCCTGGGTTGGGCAACCATCGCCATGATCCATTTCTAATGTATTTTTTATTGATTTCCAATTTTTTTCCTCTTCTTTCTGTTTTTCCCCTTGCTTTCCTTTCTGCTTTTGTAATTTGTGGGAACATTCCCAAAGGGTTGTACTAATGAGAAAATAAATATAAATTATACATTATTTCCCTTCTAGGACATGAAAAAAGACTAGAAGAAAGCAATTTCCTTTTTTTTTTTTTTTTCCTTTCTCTTTTAACTGCCTTCTGGTCATCCAAGTTAGCATGTGTCTATATTCTACCCGGAGTCCTGGTGTGGTGCTGTGGGTTAATGTGCTGGACTGCAAATTGGTTTGAACTGCAAGGCCCGTGGCTCAAGCTCACCGGCTGCTCCTAAGAAACCCTGTACAGGGTCACTATGGGTCAGAACCGACTCGTCAGCACTTCAGAGCAACAATATTCTAGCCAGTGAATAATTCTCCCTTCCATCCCATCCTTAGTAACTATCACAGAATGTTTTTTATAGAATGAAAAACTTGACTTTTTACAGTAGTGGTCTCCTACAATATCTGTCCCTTGGTATCCATCTAAATTCACTTTGCATAATGTCCTCCAAGTTTGTCCGTATTATGCAAATTCATCTTTATTCTTCAATGCTGTGTAATATTTCATTGTGTGTATGTACCAAATTTTGTTCAATCATTCCTCTGCTGATGGGAATCTAGACTGTCTCCAGCTTTTTTCTGTTGTAAATAATGCTGCAATGAACATTGTTGTTGTTAAGTGCTGTCGAGTTCATTCTGACTCATAGTGATCCTGTAAAGGGTTTCTGAGGAGCGGCTGGTGAGTAACCAACCTTGTGGTTCAAACTGACCTTGCAGTCCAGCACATTAGCCTGTAGCGCCACACCGGGACATAGGTGTGCATATATCTATTAGTGCCATGGCCCTTAGTTCTTGAGGTTATATACCATAAGTAGAGATTGTCGGGTTATATAGTAAGGTCATTCATTTCTTCATGGCAAAGGCTCATGCTACCTACTCCAAATGTACTGATAAAACAGCACCCTCAAATTCCTCATGACATAAGCTGCTCACTATTGTGAATAACAAGACACAAACAAGACAAGATCAAGTGCCTAGTCTATGGGTCACAGACGATGGCTGGCTACAAATCAGCCTTCTGCACACATGGGGTTGTTTTCATTTTAAAGAAAGATGGCAGTACCACTACATAAAAGTGCCAACATTCTTATACTGTTAGATTTCACTCTTGACTCACAGAGGAACCCAATCCACCTTCAACCCTAAATAATCACAACAGGGAGAATCCATCTTCTCTATTTCATCCAGCAGATAGAGTCCTGGTATGATGCTGTAGGTTAATGCACTGGACTGCAAAGGCGGTTTGAACCTGAAGGTCAGCATTTCAAACCTCAAGATCAGCAGTTCCAGCTCACCAGCCATTCTTTGGAAGCTCTATATAAGGTCACTAAGGGTTGGAACCAACTCGACTGCACTTCACAACAACAGAATGCAAGACTCACATTACATCTATGGGGATTTGAATGATGTCTATGTAAAAAGTGTTCTCTCCAAGTGCTCTCAGAAGCATTAACATCTTCACTTCTTACGGAGGTTTCACTCTTGGCACATACACACAGTAAATGATGGGATATTCATTAGTGTCACTACTGCTAAACATCTGCTTCCCATCAATAAATTAGAAAACATATGTAGAGTTACGCAAGCTTCCCAATTCAATGACAGTTCCAACTGGATGCCATTTCTCAACTTAAAATTGTTTCAAGTTCTTGTGAGTACTAATCTTTGACACCTGAGGATAAGCAAAACTTAGAAAACCGATCAAGACTACAAACAACAGAGGAAATCCATCTCTTTGGGCTTTACCACTTATCTAGTGGTAAAGTGGATCCATTTTAACGATATGAAATCATTCATCCTGAATGCATCGAATGGAGATTTTTATGGCAGCTGGTCTTTCTAAGTCATACAAAAGGAGGACAGGAATCAAGGAATGGGCCTCAGAAACTTCAGTCATGAAGGCATTTTCAGTTACTAGGGAGAGGTGATAAGAATCAAAATGTAGGGCCACTTTCAAGTAGCTGGACCAGGAAATATTCTAGCTGGGTCTCAGCATAATTATATTGAACACAATTTTTTAAAAAAATGAATTTAATTTTTATTCTAAGTGAGTGTGAGCATATCTTACTAGTGTTGTTACATGTTGCCTTCTTCATTACCAAAGTTAACACATGTCTACTTTCTAAACCAGTGATCAACCATCAACATTCATGGAAACTGCAGTCAGGAAATCAAATGATGTATTGTATTAGACAAACCTGTTGCACAAGACCTCTTTAGAGTGTTCAAGAGCAAATATGTCAGTTTGAGACTAGGTTACACCTGACCATAGACATGGTATTTTCAGTAGTTTCATATGCATGTGAAAGCTGGACAATGAATAAGGAAGACTGCATGTGTTTGAGTTATGGTGTTGAAGGAAAATATTAAAAGCATCATAGTCTGCTAGAAGAAGAAACAAATCTGTGTTGGAAGAAGTGCAGCTGGAATGAATGCTCCTTAGGAGCCAGGATGGCCAGACTTCATCTCTCATACTTTGGACATATTATCAGGAGGGACCAGTCCCTGGAGAAGGACATCATCCTTGGTAAGGTCTCCAGTGACAAAGAGGAAGCCTCCCTATGAGATGAATTGGCACAGTGGCAGCAGCAGTGGGTTCAAGCATAGCAAAGATTGTGAGGTTGGTGTAGGATGGGGCAACGTTTCCTTTTGTAGTACATAGGGTCGCTATGAGTCTGTACTAACTCGATGGCACCAAACAACAACAAAGTCAGTGAATTACTCTGCCTTCCCTGTTAGAAATGAATCCCGATGTCACATAAAAGACACTCGGTGAGACTAAATTACCTTGGCAAAGCAAAATTTACTCCTGCA
>NW_006408524.1:161313-162538 GCF_000296735.1 Chrysochloris asiatica
ATACCAACAAACGTTCAAGTAACCCAGTCTGTACTCGTTTTAGCAAGAGTGAGGTTTTCTTTATTCGATTTTGTAAACTTGGCGGCAAACCCAGTAGACACGGGCAGACGCGCTGCATGGCCAGCCTGCCAATAGTTTTCATTCCCCTGTCCTGAAAAAGCCCCTCCTCTAGTTCCAGTTTCCCATATACAATTCTATGGCATGTCCCATTCCCATTTTCCCTCCACTCAGAGAAGCCAAAATGGTCTTAATGAGTGTATTCTTATTTAAATGTATTCTTATATAATGAGTGTATTCTTATTTTAGTTCCTAGTCCTAGAACAGATTTCTTGCCTCCCTTCCCCCAATTCATCCTACTTCCATATCCCTGGATGAAAATCAACAATCTATGTCTAAGAATCTCATAAGTCTCCTAATGTTTCTCACATTAGTATGAAACATGTTTTTGATGTTTTACCATAGTGATTTCATACATTGTTTGTCCTTTGAGACTGTTTTAACTTCACGTGGTATAATATCCTCCAGGTATTATGAAGTGTTCCACGGATTCATTCTTCTTCTTCAAAGCTAAGCAGTATTCCATTGTGTGTATGTACTAAAGTTTATCTATTTCACCATTGATGGACATTTAGGCTGTCTCTATCTTTTGGCTATTGTACATAGTGGTGTGATGACATGTGCCTATTCATGTCATGGTTCTAATTTCTTGGGGATATATACCAAGTTTGAGAGATTGCTAAATCGTACTGTATTGTTATTTCCCACGTTTGGAAGAAGCACCATGCCATTTTCCACAATGGTTGCGCCATTTTACAATCCTACCAGCAGCGGGAGGAGGGTTTCAGTCTCTCCACATCCTTGCCAGCATTTGTTGGTTTCTGTGTTTCTGAACTTTGTTATTAATGTGAAGCTGAGACAATGCCTCATTGTTGTTTTGATCTGCATCTCCTTAACGGCTGATAGGGAACAGTTCTTCATATGTCTGTTGGCCACCTGAATGTCTTTTTTGGTGAAATGTATGTTCATGTTCTCTGGTCATTTTTTAACTAGATTGTCTTTTTCTTGTTGAGGTGTTAAAGTTTTCTATAAACTTTTTTTCTGGTAAAATAAAAACTAAAGGTCATTAAAATAAAATTTAAAAAGAGAAGCCATTGTTGCCCAAGAAACATCAAGGCAAGTGGTCGGGTCCCCTCAGTGCAAACCCCCTTCCAAGACTAAGACTCAA
>NW_006408524.1:163284-164489 GCF_000296735.1 Chrysochloris asiatica
ATGGAGCAGCTGGAGACTTTAGATCCAGAGAGGGAGAGTGACTGTGTGCTGAAGACCTGGGGGGTACTGGGGAAGGATTGCATGAAATGGAGCCAGAGATGATGACTTGGCACAATGGAGCAGCTGGAGACTTTAGATCCAGAGAGGGAGAGCGACTGTGTGCTGAAGACCTGGGGGATACTGGGGAAGGGTTGCATGAAGGGGATTGTAACCATGGCAATGAGATATACGATACAATGAATGTAAGACTGATGTTCTCCCATGTAAACTATCACATAATTCACAATAAAACGTTAACAAAAAAAAAAAAAAAAAAGAGAGAAGCCATTGGACTGTTCAACATGCTTTGCACTATCAGGAAATCCAACATGTCCCCCTAAGTAAAGACTCCCCCTTTTCATCCCACACTCCCTCCCAGCTCAGTGCAGCCCTGAAACCAGGAATGAACTTCTGCCTGTATGTGATTTTTAAAGAATGGCTACTTTCCAATGATTTCCCGTCTTCTTTCATTTCATTTCTTCCACTCCATGGAATAAGCTCCCCTTCCTCTTCCTCCTCATCCTTTTACCCTCTCTCCCTCTCACTCTGCTCTCTCTCTCCGGCCTCCTGCCCTCTCCACCCCTCACTCTCTTTCTCTCCCCCCTCCTCTCTCTGCCCTCTCTCCCACCCTCTCTCCATCCTCTCTTCCAGCCCTCCTGCCCTCTCTCCCCTCAGGGGCCTGTTTTTGTACCATGATGCCGCTTGTGGGACCAGCTCTCCAGGCCTTGAGCACACGTCTGCACCCAGTGACTCTCCAATAAATTTTAAAGATTAGTCCCATGTTTGATATGTCATTTAAATTTTTCCCCCCAATTGTGGGTTCTCTTTTTACTCTTCTGGTGACATATTTTGATGCACATAAGGTCTTACTTTTAGAAGGTCCCAGTCATTTGTCTTCTGATATTTGCATTTATCAGATATGTTTGATATTGTTTATGCCATGTATCAGAGTCCCTAAGTATGTCCCTATTTTTTCATTGATAATCTTCATAGTTCTATGTGTGACATTTAAGTCTTTAATCCATGCTGAGTTCGTTTTTCTACATGGTGTGAGATATGGGTCTTGTTTCATTCTTCTGCAAAATGGATTTCCAGTTTTATCAGAATCAATTATTGAAGAGACTATCTCCTCCACATTTACTGTGTTTTGGCCTTTTGTCATAGAT
>NW_006408524.1:165159-169986 GCF_000296735.1 Chrysochloris asiatica
TTTTCTTAAATGTTTTATTGTGAATTATGTGATAGTTTACATGGGAGAACATTAGTTTTACATTCATTCTATCATATATCTTCTCATTGCCATGGTTACAATCCCCTCCATGTAATCCTTCCCCCGTACACCCCAGGTCTTCAGCACACAGTCACTCTCCCTCTCTGGATCTAAATTCTCCAGCTGCTCCATCACTCCACATCATCATCTCTGGCTCCATTTCAGGCATCACTGCTTCTCTGGGTAGGATTCAACTGATTTTTAAAGATTAATCTTGTACCTTGCCTCTTTGCTGAATCTTTCAGTGAATTCTATTCAATTTCTTGCTGAATCTTTGGGATTTTCCAAGTATAGGATCAAATCATCTACAAATAGAGAGTTTTACTTCTTTGTCCATTTGAATGCCTTTAATTTCTCTTTCATGCCTTGCAGCTCTAAAACTTCCAGCATAATATTGAGTAAGAGTGGTACTAAAGGACATCCTTGTCTGATTTCTGCTCTAAAGAGGAGTGTTTTCAGTTTCTCTTCATTGAGAATAATGTTGCTTGTTGGTTTTCTATACATGTCCTTAATTATATTGAGGAATTTATCTTCTATTTCTGTTTTGATGAGAGTTTGTTTTTTTAAAATCAGGAATGGATGCTAGATTTTATCAAATCCCTTTTCTTCATCAATCAATATGTTCATATTATTTTCCTTTGTTTCATGTATATTGTGGATTATGTTGATTTTTAAAAAATATTGAACCAACCTTGCAAATCTGGTATGAATCTCACTTGGTCATGATGTATTATTATTAATATTTTATATGTTGTTGGATCCTATTGGCTAGGATTTTGTTGAGAGTTTTTGCATCTATGTTCATGAGTGAGAGCATGGTGACTCCACATGATAAACACTGGACTGTCAATCACAAGTTGGTGGCTTAAGCCCAACAGCTGCTCCATGGGAAAAAGAGGCTTTATTTTCCTGCATAGATAGATATACAGTCTCGGAAACACTATACAAGTTTGCTACAAGTTGGAACCAACTCAGTGGAACTCAGCAACAAAACACAATGTTCAGGAGGGATATTTGTCTATAATTTTCTAGTTTAGTGATTGATGTCTTAGCCTGCTTTTGATATCAGGGTTATGCCCACTTCTTAAAATAAGGAGTTTTCCATTCTTTCCTATGTTCTGTAATGGTTTTAGTAGAATTCCTGTCCATTCTCTGAATGTTTGGATAGATTCACCAGCGAGTTCATCTGGGCGTGGACATTTGTTGTTGTTGTTGTTATTTTTAATGACCTTACCAATTTCTATTTTTGTTATAGATGTGTTTATCTTTTTATGTCAATCTGTGTTA
The DNA here is from genome assembly GCF_000296735.1 of Chrysochloris asiatica. Classification (NCBI taxonomy): domain Eukaryota; kingdom Metazoa; phylum Chordata; class Mammalia; order Afrosoricida; family Chrysochloridae; genus Chrysochloris; species Chrysochloris asiatica. The sequence continues at coordinate 166,507 of NW_006408524.1, forward strand.
GTTTAGGTAGGTCATGTGTTTTCAGAGATTTGTCCATTTCTAGATTCTCAAATTTGAGTACAATTTTTCATAGTAGTCTGTTATTGTTCTTTTTATTTCTGTTCGCTCTGTTGTGACATCACCCATGTAATTTTCTATTTGTATTTGCATCTTTTCCTTTCCTTCTGTTAGATTTGTCAGTGGTTAGTCAATTTTACTAATCCTTTCAAAGAACCAACTTGTCTTGTTGAGTCTTTCTATTCTTTTTCTGTTTTCTGTTTCATTTTTTTCTGCTCTACTCTTTATTGTTTCTTTTCTTCTGGTGACAGTGGATTTACTTTACTGTTCTTTTCTAGTTTTCGGAGAAATTGAGTTAAGGTATTGGTTTTAATTTTTTTCTACTTTCTGGATGTGTGTGTTTATTGCTATAAAGTTCCCTTTGAGTACTTTTGCTGTATATCAAAGGTTTTGTGGTATGTTGTGTTTTTGTTTTCATTTGAGTCAAGGAATTTAAAATTTAATTTCTTATTTTTTCTGGTACTCAGAAGCTTTTAAGCAGGGTGTTACTCAATTTCCATGTATCTGGTATTTTCCCTTAATCTTCCTATTGTTGATTTCCAATTTTATAGCATTGTGATTAGAGAAAATGCTTTGCAATATTTTGATGTTTTTACATTTATTGAGGTTTGCTTTGTGGTCTAATTCAGAGAATGATCTATGTGCACTGGAAGAGAATGCATCTTGTGCTATTATTCAGTTGAGTATTCTGTAAAAGTCTATGTGGTCATTGTGTTGTTACTTCTTCTGTTTCTTTGTTGGATTTCTTTCTAGTTGTCTGCCCTTCATTGAAAATGGTGTATTAACGTCTCCTGCTACTATTGTAGAGTTGTTTATTTGTTTCTTCAATTATATTAAAGATTGATTTATGTATCTTGATGCTCTTTCATTGGGAGCATCAATATTTATTATGATTATGACCTTTTGTTCAACTGACCTTTTAATCATAAGATAATGTCTTTGTCTCTTATGCTGGTTTTTGCCTTAAAGTCTATTTTATTAAAAATTAGTTTTGTCATTCCTGCTTCTTTTTGATTGCCATTAGCTTGATATATTTTTCCCATCCTTTGATATTTAATCTGTTATTGTCTTTGTATGTAAGATGTGTCTCTTATAGACAGCATAATGTAGGATCCCAAAGAAGATGGAATCGGGGTCTTTCAAAACCAGAGGGCAGCCAGGGCCATGAGATTTCTTGCTTACCAGAACCAGCTATGCAGGTCTGGAGGAGGGATCACCTGAATCCAGGTGCCAGTAGTGGTACGTTGGCACCAAATTCACAATGATGTTATTCATAACTTCCTGACTCACAGCTCAGTGACTCTGACCTCCTGGAGAGGAAGACTTGTGCTGAGGTGGAACGAGGGTAGGAGGTAGCCACACTTCTTGTTACCAAGGGTGTATGTGGAATAAGAACACACTTTGCTTCTCTAGCCAGGGTCACTGGTGTCCATCCATGCCTCCCAGCCTCCTTCCTCTACTTCTCAGTCACTCACAGCAGGTGAAGATGTCTGCGCGGCATCCTGCCAGTTTGTTCACCTTTCTATTTCCCTTTTTGCCCCAGCTATTTAGCTTCTTCACCTAGTAAGGATTCAGTCAGCTTGTCTATCCTTTCCTCTGATGCTTAGAGTTCTAGACTATTACATGCATCTGTTTTATTTGGTCTTCCATCTCTTTGTTGTAGAGACTATGGTATGTCTGCCTAGTCTGCCATCTTGCAAGAAATCCTGAGCATGATTTTTATGTCATCATGTCCTTTCACAACCAGCTTAGGGGTCATTATTAATCCACGTCATAGAACTCCCCTTAGACCTCAAGAGACTTACCATAGTATCTCCCTTTCAGATCATTGTCACAGTGGATGTGAATGGCCACATATCCTCTGCACATTGTCTGAGAGCTTGGAATGATACCAACAAGAATAGGAAAAGGTCCCAAATATCCAAGCACCATTGAAGAAGAGCAAAGTATGAGACATACCATGGAGGGAAAACCACTCAGATCTTAAATGAAGAGTCAGGACATTTATTCAGTGTTAGAGAGACATCCAGATACAAAATCAACAGTTTAAATAGGTGAAAACATGGTGACTTCAGAGAATGGATCCCAAACAGGAACAGATTTAGATGAAGGAATAAAGACTTGATTAGGTTAGACTTGATTGAGGTCACAGAAGCAAGGCTTAAAAAGTAGGGTAAGGCTTCTAGGAATATAAATGTTTAAATATGTTTAAGTGGGCTACAAAATGTACTATTGTATTCATAAAATACTGACAATGTATATTTTTCATAGCAGGTTATAAAAATGTCTTATGTTGATGTAAACATTGTTTGATGCTAGATCTGATAATAAGTATTAACACCACCACTCTTGCTTTAGAAAATGCTTGCTTATATGATACCTTTTAGTTGTTTGGAAACGTTTAGGTAAAGAGTCAATAGTTCAAGGTATTTTTTTTTTTTTTGAGACTTTCTTTTTATTTCCTTATCATAAAAGGAATATTTCTTAAGGCTACTTTATATCAATATATCTGTGTTAAAATATCTTCCTTGGGGTGCATTCTTTCCACATCCTGACTTGACAAAAGGGAAACTATTCCTTCAGTTAAGTGTCTTGGTGTGGCACTGTGGGTTAATGCACCAGACTGCAAAGCCATTTGAACTGCAAGTTTGGTGGGTCAAGCTCACCAGCTGCTCCTTGGAAACCCTATACAGGGTCGCCATGGGTCAGAATTGACTCCACAGCACTTAACAATAACAACAATTTCTTCAGTTATTTATGGCTTTTAGCAGTTTACATAGCCAAGTAACAGTAACTTGTCAGGGAAGAAACCTGGATGCTCAGACAGGGAGTAGGATAAAAATTGCAAGATCTGAGTTAAATTTAATCATTCTGTTTTTGGTTAAAAAAAAAAAAAAGCTTTATAATTTCTTCTGTACATGCCTCATATATTGTGATACATGCAATCAAGATGTATCAATAATCAGTGGTGACTGGAATGTGAAAGTTGGAAACAAAGAGGAAGGATCAGTAGTTGCAAAATATGGCCTTGGTGATAGAAATGATGCTGGAGATGGAGTGGTACAATTCTGCAAGACCAATGGCTTAGTCACTGTACACATCTTTTTGAAACAACATAAATGGTGACTATGCACATGGACCCAGCAGTCAAATGGATTACATCTGTGGGAAGAAATGGTGGAAAAGTTCAATATCACCAATTAAAACAAGGCCGGGGTAGACTGTGGAACAGACCATCAATTGCTCATATGCAAGTTCAGACTGAAGCTGAAGAAAATTAAAACAAGTTTACTAGAACCAAAATATGACTATGAACAGATTCCACCATAATTTAGAGATCATCTGAAGAAGAGACTTGATGCAGTAGACACTCAAGACTGAAGACCAGAAGACATTTGGATGACATCAAGAACGTCATACAGA
>NW_006408524.1:171854-172905 GCF_000296735.1 Chrysochloris asiatica
AAAAAAGGATGTCAGAAGAGACTCTGAAAGTTGCTCTCCAGTGTAGAGATGCTAAAGCAAATGGAAGAAATGAGGAGGTAAAAGAGCAGAACAGAAATTTTCAAAGGGCAGCTCAAGAAGACAAAGTCAAATATTAAAACAAAATGTGTAAAGACTTGGAATTAGAAAACAAAAGAGGGAAGAACACGCTCAGCATTTCTCAAACTGAAAGATCTGAAGAACAAATTCAAGCCTCAACTTGCAATACTGAATGATCCTATGGGCAAAATATTGACTGAACAACATCGTTGTGAATTGGGACATTGTGATTAGGAACTCTACTTATGTGTTCTCCTCCATCTCCTGTCTTTTGGCCAGCCTCTATTGTGCCCTGATGTCTGTCTGGAGTTCTCCCAGACGACTTTCAAGAGCCATCTCTTTCTACTGGCTAAGTGGGTCATAGATCCTATGTTGACCTATCATGTTCACCAGTTCTCTCTATTCATCATCTCCTACTTGTCTGGCTCAGGCAGGCCCTTGGCACTGGTTCAAATCCAAACATTTTCTTTATTGGTTCCTCAGAGTTTTCATCTTTCACACTCTTGAGTGTGGAAACAGTGAACATTTCTTCCATTGTTTGTAATATTGTGTGTATAACGTTCCCACATATTTTTATCTTTGTTCCTGAGTAATCGATGCTTGTGATGTTTCCAAATATGCCATCTTTTCCATTTTCAATTTTGTTTATTATTTCACAGAAAATGCATTTCATTATACTGCTTTGCTTTTAACCCAGGACATTTACTAAATCAATTACTAATTTAACTATTTGCCTTCATATTGTTTTTGGTTATTGATATATATGCCAATTATTATCTGTGATTAGTTAAATTTGTAGTTTTCATTTCCAGCCTTATAAAAGGAGGCTTCAAAAATTTGTGAAAAATTCAATTTTTCCCATAAACTTTTGAAAGCTCTTCATACACATTTTCCTTGACTTATTGCATGAATTAAGACTTCAATTTTCAATTGCTTCATATGCTTGTGAATGTTGGGCAATGAGTAAGGAAGA
>NW_006408524.1:173696-194463 GCF_000296735.1 Chrysochloris asiatica
TTTCCGAGGAGCAGCTGGTGAGCTTGAACCGCCGACCTTGCAGTTAAAATGGCTTTGAGTGTGGCATATTAACCCACAGTGCCACACCAGGACTCCATTTAATACTTCGGGTAAGTCCAATACAAGGCTTTTTATTTAGTTACTCGATTATTTCAGATTGGACCATTGAGAGCTCTTTCAGCTGGCTTCAGTATTCTTTGATACACCCCCATCAATGTGTTTGCTTTTTATAGTGTATCTCTATTTTTTGAAACTAAAAGATACTCCAGGTACATCTTCCTTATTTATTTTCCCAGTTCTGAATCCGTTGTTTCTCCAAGGTTTCTTGGTTCATATTATTGGAGAATGGTATTAGAAGGCAAGATCATTACTATTGGACTATCATTGCCTCTAGAGCCTCTCACCTGTCAATGCAAAGGGATATGTATGTGTACAGTAGCTTGTATGCACACACATATAGGTATATGTAACTGTGTTTATATATTAAGCTAAACAAGAATCAATACTTATGTTTCCAACTTTAATCCATAACTACGTATTGTTTCAGCTTTCTCCTCTTGCTTGTGTGTAATCTTCCATTCCAGCCATAAAAAACCTAGCCTATGCCATCTGCTATCCATTTACTCAATGATCAATTCTAGTATACCTGTTGGAGTAGTTTCAAAACTTTTAACCCATGCAACGGTGTGAAGCAACTTGACCACATAGAGTGAAGTGCTCACACCTAGTCACTTTGCCTTTATATTCAGATTCCACTCAAAGTCAACATCGCCCCTGCCAACGCCCTTAGTGAATATGTTCACATATTTGTAATACAGTTGAATTATTTTGTCACTTTTGTTCCTTATCCTGGCATGTTTCAACCTCCTAAATGATTTAATTAAAAAAAAATACATTAACTCTTTGAGCTATGAATTTCTAAAAGGTTTTGACAAATGCATGTTATATGTGCATTGTTATAGTATCATACAGAACACATTAACTCTGTTTTACTTATTAAGTCATTTTCCCTCAACCTGAATGACTACCAACCACTGATTTGTGTACTCTATAGATGTTGTGTGCCATCAAGTTGATGCCAACTCATAGAGACCCTATAAGTCCCCATAGAATTGCCCATAAGGTTTTCTAGACTGAAATCTTTATGGGAACAGATTGAGAGGCCTTTCCTAGTTCAAGCAGCTGGTAGGTTTGAACTGCCAAAATTTTTACTTGCAGCCAAGAGATTAACCATGGCACCAACAGAACTTCACACTCTATAGCTTTGTCTTTTCCAGAATACCACATAACTGGAGTCATATTGTACATAATCTCCTCAAACGGGCTTCTCACACTTAGCAACTGCATTTTAGATTAAACTTTGTCTTTAAGTGGCTTGATAGATCATTCCTTTTTATTGCTAAATAATATTGCATTTACTATTTTGTTAATTCAGTGATGTAGAGTATCTTAGTTACTTAGAGTTTAGGGTAGTTATAAATAAAGTTATAAACTTTTGTATGTTCATTTGTGTGTAGGCATGTTTCAAAATCAATGGAAATCAGTCACTTAAAAGCACAATTGCTGGATCATATGGGAAGACTATATCTAGCTTTATAAGAAATTGCCACGTAAGTTTCCAAGTTGGTGTCTGATTTTATTTTCCCACCAGAAATGGATGGTACCAGGTAGTGGCTGCACTTTTGCATTCTCACCAGAGATTTTGTACTGCCAATTCTTCTGACTTAAACCATTATGCACATCAAGTTTTATTTTTAATTTTTTCATGATACAATGTTGATCACCTTGACATAGGCTTATTCATAATTTTTATCATCTTTGGTGAGGTTTGCTAATTTTTAATTGAGTTGTTTTTTTATTGTTGAGTTTTAAAAGTTAATTTTCAAATTTTGCACTTATTAAGTGGCGTTGAGTCAGTTCTGATTCATAGCAACCCTGTATAGGGTCTCTGAGGAGTGGCTGGTGGGTTTGAATCACCAACCATGAAGTTGAAACGGACCTTACAGTCCAGTGTTTATCCTATAACACCACACCAGGACTCCAACCTTGGAGTTAGGAATTCACTATTTAGTATGTTTTGCAAATATCTTCTATTAATATGTGTCTTATGTTTTAATTCTTTTAACAGTGTCTTTCTCCTAGAAGAAGTTTTAAATTTTAACAAAGTCCGAATTATCTTTTTCTTTCATGGACTGTAATTTTGGTGTTGTATCTAGTGAGCCTGTGTTTTGGGCTCTTACCTACCCTAGTTAATAAAGATTTTCTCCTAGATTTTTAGTTTTGCATTTTACATTTAATTCTATCATTTGAGTTAATTTTTGATAAAAGTAGAAGGTATGTGTATAGGTTTATATAACTAATTTAAAAGGCTATCCTCTTTGCTTGAATTGCCTTTGTATTGTGGGGGGGAAATGATTATAATCCTGTTTATTGTATTTGGGTAACCTTTCTTTTTTTCTGTACTTCCTGAAGCAAAGACTTCATGATTGCTCTCTTTTTCTTTAACTACTTCCTTATGTGAGTAAAGATTTTATGATGGCTCTCCTCAGGGTACAGGGGTAAATATGAAGCCAGAATAAGAGAGGCCTAGGGTCCAAGGGTTCTAACGTGTCCCTGACAAGATGGTTTGGGTTTAGAAGCTAATATGGGTAAAATGTACCATTGCCATGAGGGAGATGCAAAGGGCTTTTGCCTATGACCAGCCAGTCAAGTTAATAGTAGACACAACTATGGCATCTCTCCCTATTGTTATCCCGTGCAGACAAGAGGAATTTCAGAGACAATTGTCTAATGTCGATAAATATCCTTGCCCTTTAGAACAGTGAGAAACAAACATAAATATAGTGCCTTGAGGGGGTCACTGTAACAACTGGAATGATGTTCTGTGGACCACCCAATATTGGTAACGGACTTCTAGCTTGTATGAGGGTCCATCGCTCCCCCTCCCACCACTGCAAACCCTTGCAATGCAATCCATTACTCTTAACTATAGATAATCCCAAAACCATGACCAGAGAATCTTCAATAATAGGAAACTATGGATTGGGAGCCGATGTTATAGGAAAGTATCCTATAGGAGTCTTCTCTCTAAAACAAATTAGACAAAACTTAAGCCCTACCTCTACCAAGGATAGAACTCAAACACAGAATCCTAGAAATAATTCAGATCTGGTAGCCCCTTAAGCTCAGGAAATGACCCTTCCAAAGTGACAATTATGTAAGTTAAAGACCCAAGACAAGCTATAGAAACAGGATATGGGGATGCAAATGCTTAGTTGGAATGGATTAAATATTCTGTTCACACTCTTAAGAGCTATTGTTACGCCTGTGCAACAGGAAGACTGGAAGCTCAAGTGGTCCCCTTTCCGCTCAGATGGTCCTCAGACACTCTCAGGGCATGTACTGTATGGTAGTTCTCTACAAGAACCCTATAGCCTGGGAAAACAAATCCTGTAACTCGTTGTCCCAACGGTTCCCTAATGTCAGGGGTCTTACGGGTCAGACCCCGAGGATCATTAGGCCTCCAGCCTCAAATGTCATTTTCACTTCATGTCTCTCCAGACACAGGGGGAATTTGATGTTCATCGGAAACCTACAAAATACAGCGAGCGCAAACTCTTCAAAGAGCTCCAAAATCAGTCAGCCCTAGCTATTCCGTAAGTGGTATTATGGAAAACAATTATTCAGGGCTTTATTGGCAAATTGGAGGGGCACCTGTGCTTTGGTGTAATTGACCATCTCTTTCACCCTGGCATTTCATCAACCAATAACTACAGGAAACAAGCAGGCATAAAGCCAAGAGAAATGTAGTTACTTACCATTACTCTTTTGATTCCCATGTTTACATAGACAGTATAGGAGTTTCCTGAGGGGTGCCAAACAAATTCAAAACAAAACAAAAACAAATCGCTACAGGGCTTGAATCTGTATTATTCTGGTAGTCAACCATTTAAAAAATGTGAACTGAATTAACTACATCTATTATAATCAACAAAGGTTTGTAAATTATACGAGGGATGCTATAAAAGAAACAGAACAATTACGACCTATTAGCAAAATGGTCTGGGAAAACAGGTTAGTCCTAGATATATTAGCAGAGAAAGGGGGAGTATGTGTCATGATTGAAGTCCAATGTTGTACTTTCATCCCCAATAACACAGCTCCTGAAGGTACCATTACCAAAGCATTACAAGGGCTGACCACCTTAGCTAATGAATTCACTGAAAATTCAGGCATAGATGACCCCTTTTCTAATATTGTGGAACAATGATTCAGGAAATGGAAAGGGCTTATGACTTCAGTCCTCACCTCTCTAATTATCGTATTTTGGTGTATTAACACTAATGGGATGCTGTATCATACCCTGTATAATAGAATTAGTTCTAAAACTCATAGAAACAGCCCTATCCAAACAACCCCCACCCCCATGCCAAAATAACCTTTTCCACCTAGAAACATATGAAAATCAAAGCCAACATCTCCTTGCAGAATTTGAAGAAAAGAATAAAGAAGTCTTAAAAAAAATTTTTTTAAATCCTATTTACTTCCTTAAAATCAAGGGTGGGGGGTGGTGGAATTGTGGTGAAAAAAAAATTTTTTTTAAATTATAATCCTGTTTATTGTATTCAGGTAACCTTTCTTTTTTTCTTTGCTTCCTGAAGTAAAGACTTTATGATCGCTTTTTTTCTTTGACTGAGTAAAGACCTTATGATCTCTCTCATTTTCCTTTCCTAAAATAGGAATGTATGCCTTAGAAATTTGAACTAGCCAACCAGGTAAGGGAAAAGATTGTGCAGTCAAAGCCCTTGCCAATGGGGTGAAACACAACCTTGAGACTCTCGTCAGGGATTAAAAACCCCTTTGTCTCCCCATGCCCCCCCAAAACCTGATTGAGTTCTACTCTGTAGCACATGGGGTTGCCATAATTTGGAATCAACTTGATGCCAACTACCACCACCACCAATGAACCAATCCATTTATAACTCTAGTAACTTCAGCTCCAGCAAGCAGCTATCAGCTGTATCTCTCTGGGTAACTGTATATTGGAATGTTGGGGGGAGGGGGTCCTGAGTCCTCTGTTCTCTAATGGGTCTAAGGAAAGTACTGATTTTCAGGTTGTCTTCTTGTAAGGACTAAAGTGATGATTTATAAACTTCAGATTTAAGAAAATATATTTATAAGGGTCATGGTACCTTATCTTTGTTTACTATTTCATTAAGTTTAACTTACTAGTACTGTATTTAAAGGAACTCTGTTAACATACTGGTTATAAGTTGGGAGGCTAACCTCAAGGTCAGCAGTTTGAAACTGCCAGCCATTCTTTGGGAGAAAGATGAGGCTTTCTGCTCTCAAAGATTTACAGCCTCGGAAACCTTATGAAGGGTCACTACGAGTCGGAACCAACTCCATGCACACCATCAGCACAGTACTGTGTTTAGGATATGTGCACCTACTGTAGTGGTTATGAATTGGGCTGTTAACCTCAAGGTTGGCAGTTTGAAACTACCAGCTGTTCCGTGGGAGAAAGATAAGGCTTTCTGCTCCCGTAAAGGTTTACAGCCTTGGAAACCCTGCACAGGGTCACTATGAGTAGGAACTGACTCAATGGTACTTAACAACAGGGAACTTCAAAAAGTTCCTTGATGCTTTTGAAGCCCCTCCATATATTACTGGTAGCTATAATCTGGTGTGGCATGGTAGGTTAATGTGCTAGACTACAATGTTGGTTTGAACTGCAAGGTAAGCAGTTTAAACTTACCTGCTTAAACAAGGTCGCTATGGGTCAGAACTACCAGCTGTTCAGCGGGAGAAAGATGAGGCTTTCTGCTCCTGTAAGGATTTACAGCCTCAGAAACCCTGTACAGGGTCACTATGAGTCGGAATCGACTCCACGGCACATAACAACAACACAGCAAAATAACATAATCTGTTATAATCCAGGTGTGGCACTGTAGGATAAGCACTGGAACACAAGGTCCATTTGATTGCAAGGTCAGTGATTCAAACTCACCAGCCACTCCTTAGAAACCCTATATAGGGTCACTATGAGTCAGCACTTAACAACAACAATTGTGCTTAACATCTGTTAATTTCATTTTTATAAGTGTCATTTTCATGTTTATTTATAAAAAATCAAGCTATTGTGAGATAATATTTGGGGGAAACATTATCTTTTATTTCCTAGAAAGAATTTTATAAACTTAATTATATTTTTCTTTAAATATTTGGATTATATCACTAGTGAGATTATACTACATTTGAGCTCAGAGTAGTATTTACAGGAATATTTTAATTACAATTTCAGTTTCTTTAATAGATGTTGTTGTTAAGACATATACAAAACTCCAAAACAAAACAAAACACCCAAAAAAACAAACACCCAAAAAAACAACCCTGCCAACCAAGAAATATGTACCCAGCAAATGAGAGGGTGAAATTAGAAAATTTCCAGATGAACAGATATTAAAAGAATTTATAATGACCAGGTCAACTTTACAAAAAATACTAAAGGTTTTTCTTTGGATTGAGCGCCAACAATAGCACACACCAAGATTTATATACATGGTAACACTAACCAGAATTCAATCCAGATATAGAAGCAGCGAAAGTCAAACCAACCTACACGACTATAAATAGGGAACCAGAGAGAGCGATTTATAATGAAGACAGCAACAGAAAAAAAGAGGGAAATGAGTAGTTACAGAACTTCTAAATGGCGAGAAAGTAGAGTAGATGTCTAGATAAAACAAGCTGCTTTAAACTGGGGAACAGATTAACAAATCATAGTGTTGCTGTTGTTAAGAGCTGTCAAGCCATTTCCGACTTACAGAGAGCCTGTACAGAGTTTCAAGGAGCTACTGGTGAGTTTGAACTCCTGACCTTGTGGTTCAAAATGACCTTGTGACCCAATACTTATCCTACAGTGCCACACCAGGGTAACCTAAAAAAAAAATTAACACACATTCATTTCAAATCAATATAAAGGAAAACCAGGAAACTAAGTAAACATTAAAATAACAGCAATGAAGAAATTGACAAGAAATGCACAAAAAAAGAACTCAGTACAGAAAATTATGTTGAACAAAGAATCCAACAGCAATACAAAAGAAACAAAACTGACTGCCATCAATTCATACCTATTGATGATCACATGAATGTCAATGGATTAAATAAACCAGTCAAGAGACAGATAAGAAAATAGGAGCTTCCAATATGCTTTCTACAATGGACACACCTTGTACAAAATGACAAAAATAGATTAAAAATTAAAGGATGTAAAACTATACCAAGCTAACAGAAATAAAAAATGAGCAGGAGTGGCAATATTAATTTCTGATAAAATAGACTTTATGTCAAAAACAGCATTAAGAGACAAAGAAGGACGTTATTTATGATTAAAGGGTCAATTGAATAAGAAGAACATAATCATAATACATATTTATGCTCCCAATGGAAAAAAAGCCTCAAAATACATAAATCAAACTCTAATAGAATTGAAGAAAGAAATAGACAACTCTACAATATTTGCTGCTGTTGTTGTCAAGTCGGTTCCAAGTCATAGAGACCCTGTATACGGTTTCCAAGGAGTGACTGGTGAGCTTAAACTGCTAACCTTACAGTTCAAATTGACCTTGCAGTCCAGTGTATTAACCCGCAGCGCCACACACATACCACTTTCAATGAAGGACAGAATAACTAGAAAAACTCAACAAAGACAAAGAAGAATCAACAAAACAATCAATGAACTTGACTTCATAGACTTATACGAAACACTCAACTGAACACCAGCATAATACACACTCTTTTCCAGTATATAAGCAACGTTTTCTGGAAAGGACCATATGTTAGAACACAAAGCAAACCTCAATAAATTTTAAAACAAAGAAATGCTACAAATCATCTTTTCAGATTACAGTGCTATATAATTGAATAAGTAATGGATACATTTTTAGACACACCTAACCCTCATACCCAAACTAAGCAAAGATCTGACCAAAAAAGAAAATGACAGACCAAAATAGGTCTGTTGTGATGCTGGAGGATAAGCAATGGTCTGCAACCTCCATTTCAATCACAAGGTCAGCAGTTCAAACTTTCCAGCCACTCCTTGGAAACCCTACCCAGGGTCGACATGAGTCAGAACTAACTTGACAGCACTTAACAACAACAATGATTTCTCATGAACATAGATGCAAGAATTCCCAGTAAAATCCTAGTCCAATGAATTAAACAATATATCATAAAAATAAGACATTATGACCAAGTGGGATTTAGGGATTTAGGGATACAGGATGGTTCGATATTAGAAAAATAATCAACGAAATCCAGCACATAAATTAAAAAAGGAAAAGAACCACATGATTATTTTAACTGATGCCGAAAAGACATTTGACAAAATCTAAAATCCATTCCTGATTAAAAAAAAAAAAAAACCTCAGCAGAATAGGAACAAAAAGGAAATTGCTTAATATAATTAAGATCATATATACAAATCCATTAGCCAACACGAGAGAGAAAGCATTCCCTTTGTGAACAGAAACCAAACAAGGATGTGTGTTAGCCAAACTGTGAGGCTAGGTCTTAGCCAAATCTATAGGTCTTAGCCAAAACTATAAGGCAAGAAAGGGAAATTAAAGCCATTCAAATTGGCAAAGGAAAAGTAAAACTCTATTTGCAGATGATATGATCTTATACAATGACAATCCCAAACACTCACCAAGAAAATTATGGGAATTTATCGAAAGATTCAGCAAAGTGGCAAGGAACAAGGTCAATATACAAAAATCCGTTGGATTCCTCTATACTAATAAAGAGAACTCTGAAAAGGAAATTAGGAAAACAGTATCATTTACAATAGCCACCCAAAACATGAAGTACTTAGGAATGAATCTAACCAGAGAAACATAAGATGTATACAAAGAAAAGTACAAAATATTACTACAAGAAACCAAGAGATTTATAAAAAAATATGGACAGGGGCCAACAATGGAAGAGATCATCAAGTTCAACTCATTCATATGCGAGTTTAGGCTGAAGCTGAAGAAAATGAAAAACAATTATGATCTTGAGCATATCCTACCTGAATTTAGAGAGCATCTCAAGAATTTGATGCATTACAAATTTGATGCATTACACACTAATGACCGAAAACCTAAGAGCTGTGGGATGACATCAAGACTATCATACAGGAAGAAAGCAAAAGGTCATAAAGGAAGAAAAAAAAAAAAAAAATGAAGACCAAAATGAGTGTTAAAAGAGATTCTAAAAATATTCAAGTGAAAGTTGGCCAATGAATAAGGAAGACCATAGAATAATTGAGGCATTTGAGTCATGGTGTTGGAGAAGGATATTAAAAGAGCTATGGATTGCCAGAAGAACAACCAAATCTTTGTTAGAGTTAATACAACCATAATGATCCTTAAAAGCCAGGACCATGAGACTTTGTTTTTCATACTTTGGACATATTATCTGGAGGGACAAGTCCCTGGAGAAGGACATGATGCTTGGTAAAGTGGAAGGTCAGTGAAGAAGAGAAGAGCCCAGTGAGATGGACTGGCACAGTGGCAGCAGCAATGGACTCAAGTGTAACAAAGATTGTGAGGTTAGTGCAGTAAAAGGCAGTGCCTTGTTCTGTTGTGGCCCCAACAACAACATAAAAAACCTGATAATGTACTTGTCTGGCTGAAAGCTGGAGAAAACCCAGTAACCAGATGCAAAGGAATAGATAAACAAAGTGTAGTATGACCAATAGAATAAAAAATAAATCAAACCCATGGCCATTGCGTTGATTCTGAATCACAGCAACCCCGTATGTTTATTGTAAGACTGTAAATCCTTATGGGAGCACACATCCTCATCTTTCTCCCTCAGAGCAGCTGGCAGATTTGAACAGCTAACCTTGTGGTTAGTAGCCCAACAACTAGACTATGGCACACACTAACTACTCTGTACACTACTACTCTGTAATTAGTAAGAAGACTGTAAAAGCCTACAGATACAGGGAATAACATGTATTGATACCATCAAGTCAATAAAACGAGTGGAAGAAGCCAGTCAAATATGATGCGATTTCATTTATACCCATATTTATTTCAAGAATATATAAAATTAATCTTAAAGTGTTAAATATCAGCACACTGTTTACAGTACAAATTAGCTTGCCTGGAAGGAGGCAAGAGGATTTAAGTTTTCAAGTTAGTAACTAAGTAATTACTTGGGTGTATACTTTTAAGGAACTCCTGTAGAATCAGCACTGAAATATGAACCACATGGTCTGCAGTTCAAACCCACCAGCTGCTCCTTAGAGTCAGAACTGACCGATGGCACTTAAAATGACATACTTTTTATAAAGTTTTTATTGTGAATTTAGTGAAAGTTTACAGGGCAGATCATCAGTTTTACATTCAACAAATCATACACTTTGTTTCATTACAATGATTATAATCCCCTCCATGTACCATCAGTTAACAGTATTTCTCGCTATTCATTTTAGCTTTTTTTTTTTTTTTAAACACTCAGGCATATATAATAGTTTATACCACCAAACGGCACATTCTGCAAGTCTGCCTCCTGGCTGCCAGCTCTCAGTCCCTCTCTTCCCATGAATCTAGAGTCCTTAGCTGCTCCCTCTCCATGTCCCTTTCTCTGCCTCCATCTCTGGTGCTGCTGCTTCTCTGGATAAGGTCCCACACTCTGCTTGTGCTCTTCTCGCTTGATGGTCCTAGGGTCCTCTGGTTCTAGACTGTAAGATTAACTACTCCCCCATTTTTGTTACAAAACTTCTACCTTTACAATTGTGACAGTTGCAATTTGGCATGATAACAATTATTCACTATTGAATCATAATAATTTTATCCCCATCTCTTTTTATCAGACCCATCTAGACAAGATGAAAAGTATTCAGTGGCGACTCTTATCTTCCCACATACACTCTTAAATTAAACTCCCTCTTGAAACCTTGTAAGCCGTTCACTTTGTGCCTTTATCGCCCCCTCATTTTAGGTAGCCAATGTCTAAGTTAACCATCCCTATCTACCTTGGTTACAGAGGGGATAGCATTGATACTTGATGTGAAGACTCCTTCCCTCTCTGTTGGTATTCAGAGCTACTACCTGAGTATAGGTCAAGTTCAAGTTCATCAAATTGTAGCAATGTACCCTCATTTCCTTTCTCAAAATACAACAACATACTTTTAATGAAACTCCTTGAATTATATAATTAAGATCTATGCATTTAACTTGATATCTACAATGGTGATTGGTGGTAGCTATGTGCTATGGGTAAATTCCAACTTATGGCAATCCAGGAAACCCTATGCAAGGTCATTATGAGTTGTAACTCTCTACACAGCACATAACTACCACCACCACCACCAGTATAAGCATATAGGATTTGCAAGGTTGTGAATCTTTATGGGAGCAGAAAGTCTAATCTTTCTCCCACAGAAGCTAGTAGTTTCGAACTGCTGACCTTGTGGTTAGCAGCCCAATTTGCTACAGAGCTTCTTACCTATAAAATACAGAATACTGAAAAATAAAGCTCTTCATATGAGGAGTCCTGGTGTGGTGCTGTCAGATAAGAACAGGACTGCTAATCACAATACTGGAGGTTCACATTCACCAGCCACTCCTGGGAAACCCTGGACCAGGTCTGTATGATTCAGAACTGACTAGACGGCACAACAATACTGATACGAAGAGATACTGGAGAAATATTAAACTATTTAAATATCACAGAAATATGTAAAGTTATTCTAAACTATAAATGTATGTGTCTGTGTATCTAAAGGGACTGTGGTGGTTCTATAGGATAAGCACCAAACCATGAACCACAAGGTCAGTTGTTCAAGCCCACCAGGTACTCCGTGGGAGAAAGATGAGGCTTTCTGTTGCACCCGCAAAGATTTACAATCTCAGAAACCCTATACAGGGTCTCTGAGTTAAAATGGACTCAGTGGCACTTAGCAACAATATGTATCTATGTAAATACACACACACACACACACACTTGTTGTGTATATGAGTGTGTGCATGTATGTGTGTGTGTGTATGAAGACAAAATAAGAAAATCATAACAGCAGTTTACTCCAGAGAGGGAAAATTGAGAAGACAAATTATTTTTGACAAAATGTTTTCTAATAAATGTAGAATTTTCAAAACATATATTATGATTCTAAAAATAAAACCTTTTAAAGGCTTCACAGGAAGAAAAAAGAAATAGAATTTTTCTAACTTATTTGAAGATGCTTTAGACATGCAGCATTTATGACAAAACATTGATATTTGTGAAGTCCAGGTTCCTGGTATCCCTAGTCCACTGTGAATTTCTCCTAGTCTGTATGCTCATATTCAAAAGGTTTACAAAACTGATGGCAGACTAAATGGGTGCTTTGATTAAACTTCTTAGCCAAATGGACTATTATTAGCAAGAAAAAGTAAAGATAAGTGAATTACAGATAAATTTAAGAATTTATTAAAAAAAAACAAAGAAAAATAGAGAAACAACATACCAATAAATTGGATTTAAAAAAAAACAATTTTAAATATACTGAAGACCTGATGAGTGGTTGGAAGGCTCACAGGGGAAGGCAAGTTCTGCTAAAATGCACTAGTCAAACTTATGTACAAAAAGGCATAGCAGAAATAACTGTGTGAAATTGGATAAATGATTAAAAGAGATATTAATAGCATGATGAAAAACACCTGGTACAACTTCATTGAGAGAACTCAAAATATTTTACCAAACAAATAAAAAAACCCAACAACCATCAAAGAAAGTGAGAAAGTTTTGTAGAGTTTCAGCTTCACTACAAAGCACCCAAAACAAAGAGGCGATCAGATGCTACTGTATCTACTGAAACTTTGGTAGTAATGCTGCAGCATTTGAACGCAGTGCAGAGCACACTGGAGTCCTGGGGTGGCGCTGTGGGCTAATGCGTCAGATTGCAAAGTTGTTTGAACTGCAAGGTCGGTGGTTCAAGCTCACCAACTGCTCCTTGGAAACCCTATACAGGGTTCGCTATGGGTCGGAATCGACTCAACAGCACTTAACAACAAACAAGAAGAGCACAGCGAGGGAACCTGGTGGCACAATGGTTAAGTGCTTGGCTACTAATCAAAACGTTGGCAGTTTGAGCCTACCCAATGATTCCAAGGCAGAAAAAACACTGGCAATCTGTTATCATAAAGATTATTGTTGTTGTTAAGTGCCGTCGAGTCGATTTCGACTCATAGTGACCCTGTATAGGGCTTCCGAGGAGCACCTGGTGAGCTTGAACTGCCGACTGCGGTTCAAACCTACTTTACAGTCCAGTGCATTAACCGACAGCGCCACATCAGGACTCCACCATAAAGATTACAGCCTAGAAAATCCTATGGGGCTATTCTACTCTGTCACATGGGGTTTTTATGAGTCAGAATTGATTTGATGGCATACAACAAGAGCACAAAGAAAGAAATCTTTTAAATTATTTTAGTACAATCTGAATATCTGATTTAAAAATGTGTCAAAGATAGAAAAGAAAAAGAAGCATTGCGTAGAAAAGGATAAAAAGGAACAATGCATAGAAATAAAGACAAAGAAAGCTAGAGCTAAATTTCAATTAGTAGTACACTTGAAAAATTCTAAATGAAATTAAAACAATTCAATAAACAAAAATATTAAAACATTTTAAAATCACCTAGTTAAATTCATTCAAATTACAAAACAAAGTTCTGATAATAAATGGTGGATTAACTTCACAATGATAAAAATGTAAAAGAATAGTGCGCCACAGCATGATTTAAGGCTTTAAGCAATAAGCACCTGATTGTTTGTTTGTTTGTTGTTGTTGTTAAGCGCCATCCAGTCCGTTCTGATTCATAGCAACCTTGCAGAGGGTTTTTGAGGATTTGAACCACTAACCTTGTGGTTAGTAGTCGAGTGTTTATTTTGTAATGCCACACCAGAACTCCAAGGCTTCCACAACAATCTGACCCAGCAAGATCAAACCATAAAGCAATAAATAAATTTTCTCTCTAAGCAGACAGATCTTCTCTAATTGATACCTTCACACCAGTAAGCAGCTTACTTATTAGGGAATTTGATTATCAAGATATACATTAAGAGCCTCGCCTCTCCAGACCCTCCAATTTCACTACTAATTTTGCCCATTTCTAACCAGTGTCCTGCCTTGAAAATTCTGCATAAAATCACTTCAGCCAGATCCCCAAAGTCCTAATTTCTCACTTTTGAGACATTATTCAATCCCTTTCAAGGTGATGTTTTCCTTTGCTGCAGTCAATTGGATAAACTCAACTTTGCTTGATAATAGCTCTTTCTGATGGTCTTTTGGGGTAATAGGCTCTTAGCAAAGTACTGGTCAAGAAACCAGGACACATTCCCACTAATGTGATTAAATCAAAGGTGGGTTTAATATTTCTGGTTGTTTTAAGTGTTTCGAAAGTACCAGTAAAATGCTTTTCATCGACCTAACTAAAATAAGAACCAATTGGCAGGGAAGAAGAAACAGTGTCAGTATGTACAAAAGGATTTTAACACATACTTGCAAAAATAGTTATCAGACAAGTGACCAGAGACAGGCAGGTGATCACTAGGCAGAATAATAATAAAAATAAAAATTTTAAAAGGAAGAAAATATTTAGATCCAGAATAATTCACAATGAAGAAAATAAATGGAAAGGAACTACCCACCCTTAATATGAAAGTGAAAATATTAACAGTAATAAAATTATTAAATAGAAAGAAAAACATACCTTGACCTTAGATAGGAAGACTAAGTATGCTTAAATACCAATTCTGACCTAAACAAATTGATTCAAATTGGTGAAATTGCAATCTAAGCTGTGATTTCTTCCAACAAGAAGATACATGATACAAAAGGCAGAAGAAGAGACACACAAATCCTTCGGACGAAATGGAGCCAGGCACAAATGGAACCACAGTGCACGTGTAAGGTGGTATCACGGAGAGGTGGGTCATTATTACCAAATAATGGCAAGTAATAGGAAACCCTATATAGGGTCACTATGGGTTGGAATTGACTCAACAACACTTAACAAAAACAGCAACAAAATAGCAAATTACTTGGCAACTTAGAGATTTCAAAACAAGGAAATTTCTCGTGTTAAGAGTTTGGAGTAAAATAACACATATACACCAAAGAATTGTAAGTCAATACAGGTGACAAATTTTATGGGTTCAGCATAAGCATCTTTCCAAAAATGACATGAAACCCAGATGCCCTAAATGAAAACATGGTTATACTTAAACGTATAACAATGATAAAAACTCACACAGACACACAAAAATACAGAGCTAAAACACGGGTAAAAAATGATCTGTAACGCTTGACAATCAAAAGCTTATTTTCCAAATAATAAATGAGATCTTTGAAATCAAGAAGAGACTAAAACTTCCCCCACCCTGCAATGTGGACATCAAGAACTTAAAAATAGAGATGGCTGATAAAACTAAGAAGAAAATAAAAACAAACTCAAGAACAGCAAAGTAAATCAAAGCAAAGACAATAGTTTGGGATGTTGCCTTGGTAAACATTTGAAGTATATATAAAATCCATGATCTGTGAGCTTATCAGAAAGTGACCAATCTCATTCATTGCTGTGTGAGGATAAAGTCATTACCACAAGTTTAAGAAAATCTTATAATCATTTTCAAAATTTGAAGTGTGCATATCATTAACCCTAGTAATTAAACTAAGTAATTTATTATGAGATAACTGTTGTTGTTAAGTGCTGTCGAGTTGGTTCCGACCCATAGCAACCCTGAACCGGGTTTCCGAGGCTGTAAATCTTTATAGGAGCAGAAAGCCTCATCTTTCTCCCGCAGAGCAGCTGGTAGTTTCAAACTGCTGGCTTTGCAGTTCACAGCCTGATTTGTAACCACTACACTACCAGAGCTCCTTTATGAGATAATAGACAAATGCAAGTTTATTTACATACAGGGAGATTCACTGCACAGAAATTTGCTAACACAAATATCTATGGATGAGAAATGCTTAAAACAATTATACTTCGTCTATAAAACAATCATGCATCATTCAACAAGTGACACAAAAATAAAGCA
Organism: Chrysochloris asiatica; assembly: GCF_000296735.1. NCBI lineage: Eukaryota > Metazoa > Chordata > Mammalia > Afrosoricida > Chrysochloridae > Chrysochloris > Chrysochloris asiatica. The sequence continues at coordinate 189,780 of NW_006408524.1, forward strand.
CTCAAATAGAAAATGACCATAAAAAAACTGTTAATGAAAGGCAATTTGTGGAAAACGGCTTACAGTGTGGCTCCACTTCCAAACCCCCACAAACAGTAGCGTGTGTGTGTGCATGTGCCCACTGAAAGAATGCATACAACTCCACAGAGGAAAAACAATGAGGACAGAATTGAGAGGGCAAGGCACTTAATTTATATATTTAGATAGACTTTGAAGTTTTTGGGGAAAAAAAATCATGCCGAGTTTCTCTTTAATGTGTCAATTTTTTTAATTTACTACATGGGAAATTAGTTATAGACATGTATTTAGAGGAGCACTCAGCTGAAGCCCTCGCCATCCCAGCATTCCAAGTTTCTTATGCAATAACGTTTCCTCTATGGAAGCTCCTGGGATTCAGTCCAGCGGCAGTAAGGGAAACAACCACCATGCCCAAATTAGAATCTCATCGATGCCATCCCAACATGAACATTCCTCGACTAAGCAGTTCTTATCTGCAGGAGGTTTCTGTTGCAACACAGGAGAGAGATGATTCTTGGCAGGACTAACACATGGTTTTGTCTGCTTATTTGCATCAGGAATTGCTGCTCTGGTGACACTCGTGCTGAAATAATGCCATCATCACCTGTAAAGACACAGTGGGAAAACTGGTAAAGGTTAGGAATCCATACACTAAGGAGCCCATATGAACCCACTAGGTCCTATTTTCCTATGTCCTAAAAAATCTACATCTAGGACACAAAAGAAGCCTCATCGCCAGCAAAGGAAGCATCATCAGAAAAATGACTTTAAAATCTCTTACCATCAATGATGCCAGATACAGGGGCTGCTTTTTCCTCCTCTTGCCTTGTTGTTAAAGTTATAAGCGTGTCCAATCCCCTCAGATTTTGTGTCTCTCTTCTCTTCTGTATTAGGTTTCTCAAAGTTCTAAGTCACATTCATTCTTTTGATCAAATAAGCAGACAAAACCATGTGTTAGTCCTGCCAAGTAACAGGTATGGAGAGCCTACGTGTGTCTCATGAATGAAACAATTCCAGAAAAATTTAATGGATCTGTCCATGAAGGAAGGAGCTCAGTTTATTGGATTTAAAAAAAAAATTAAGGAAATCCTTCATATTAATAACAAATGTACTGACTGAGAGTTAGAAAAGCTCTGAGGAGTTATAAGAAAAACTGTACCTATTAACATATGACCCTTGGAGCCAATGAGAACATAACAAAAGTCATGAATCTTCAGTAAATTAATATTCTACCCATACATGGTTTCTCTCACAAAGCAAGGACTAATCTGACTAAAACATCACTTTCAGAAGATGGCCCTTGGATACCAGATAGGCAAAGAGGCCCTTTGTCTGAGCAACCTTGTTTCAGGGATTTATTGGCATTATTTACTCCTAGTTGAGTTCCCAGGATGTCATCTTATGAGGGGAAAAGTTGAGAAAAACAACTTCTGGTAGAATAGGTAATACAGCTGGAAGCTGGAGAGTCCCTTTTTGCTCTGTCCTATTGACTTCAGTGAGAAACTGTCCCATTGCTCAATTAAGTAGTTCCCAACTATAACTAACTGTCCCATAAAGTTACTTCAATATGAAGTGTTAAACTGATGTTTTCCCATGTAAATTATCACTCAATTCACAATAAAAACTTTCTTTAAAAAGGAAAGAAGCCACTAAAAAAATTTTTTTAAAAGTTACCTCAATATGGATTTTCAGTTGCCTGATGTGTGTTTCATCTTTCTGGATGTGGTTGCTTAAGGATCAATCAAGCCTAATCTCTTAGTACACATGGTTGATAGGGATGGGCAACTTAGACATTGGCTACCTAAAATGGTGGGGCTACAAAGGCATGAAGTGGCTGGATTACAAGTTTTCCAGCATGTACTTAGTTTCAGAGAAGGGGGAGAGTAGAATCTCCACTGAATTGTTTTCCTCTTGTCTAGATGGGTCTGGTGAGGGGGAATGGGGGAGGATGGGGATAGGATTCTTTTGAGTCAATAGTAATTGTTACCATGAATAATTGTGATGGTCAGGAAGCTGGTTTTCAAATTGTGCCCTTTGGTTAAGTGAATATATATATTCCTGTGTGTTTTGTGTACATCAAAAAACAAAACAACAACTGGGAATAGAGGCAAATATTGTTAACTGATGGTGTATGGAGGGGATTGTAATCATTGCAATGCAACAAAATACAATAGGTTGAGTGCAAAACCGATGTTCTGCCATGTAGACTATCACTCAATTCACAATAAAAGCTTTAAAAAAATATATTATGATTAACAATTAAAATCAGTGATTCCAACAGATAGAAGAAAGCCCTGTGGAATACATATAATTATGCCCATTTAAGATCTTTTAGGCTGTGTGTCCTTGGTTTACCTCATAATAGAAAAATTATGTAAATCACTCTAAGATTATATAAACCACTGCAAAATGAGCATAATTATACCCACTCCACAGGATTGTAGAATATTAAATAAGTTACTGTATTTTTACACAAACGTTGTGCACTCTATGCATGTTACATGCCTGGGTGCACTATTTGAGAAAAAATATAACAATGTATGCAGGAAAGGTTTTGTAAACTATAAAGTGGTACAATTCTGGAAAGTAGTTATAAGTTTCCCAGGAGATTTTAATGATAGCATTGATTGCTTTCTTCCTGGAAAGCATGTTTACAACTTATTAAAGAAATGTACCCCCCACCCCAACAAATACAGATATTAATTTGTAAGTTTTCTGATTTATAGTAATTATATATCTTGGATTGAGCACTAACATAATCTAAGAACCACTAGAGAGCACTCTTTCCTTATTTTCTACAATGGGTATACAATGAGTAAGCAGTTTTCTAGTGAGATTTCTCTGCAGCTTAACTCTCTGGGTAGTTATTCTCAATAGTTCTCCTTGAAGTGGATGACTTTGCTTATGTGTATTTCTAAGTTATCAGTGGGATCTCTGAGTGCATCCATGGGGTTGGTTTTTTCTGTGTCTTCTGTGATGATGCCTTTGGCTCTACAGCTTACTATGCACGCACAAGGGGTTTGTGCTGGCTGTGGACACAGATTTTAGCGCTCGGGTTTGGCTTTCCCAAGGTGGGAAGTCTGTTATGTTCCTCAGCCACAAGTGTCTCTGTACAGGCCATCCTACGCGTGTCCAACTGCAGGCTAAGCTAAGCACTGGAGTGCCTACCACAAGGTCAACAGTTTCAACTCACCAGCCACTCTATGTACGTATGTATATATGTATGTATGTGCTGTACTGGTGTGGCACTGTAGGATAAACACTGGTCTGCTAACCATGGGGTTGGTAGTTAAACCCACAAGCCACTCTTTGGAAACTCTATAGAGAGTCGCTATGAGTTGGAACCAACTCAATAGCACTTAACAACAACATATATGTACACATGTTTATATATATGAGTGAGTCAAAAATTATCTACCCTCTGTAGAATTTATTTTAATCAACTTTTAGAAAAGACAGATACATCATTTTTTGACATAATTTCCTTGCTTTTCAATACACTTTGTCCATTTGTCCACAAGCTTTCATGTTCCCTTATTAAAAAATGCGTGAGCCACGAATGCACTGCTGTCTTCACTTCTTCATCAGATGTGAATCTTCATCCTTGAAGGGCTGCTTTCAGGGGACCAACCAGGGGAAAGTCTGATGGAGCAAGATCTGGACTAAGGGAAGCTGCTTTAACACTTCAAAATGAAGTTTTTGCAGAGTGTCAATCGTGTGGGCAGATGTATGTGGATGTGCATTGTCATGCAAGAAGATCACAATGCCCTCAGATAGGAGTTCTCTGCATTTAATCTGAAGTTTAGGCTTCAGTCCTTCAATGAACATATCTCTAAATGATCACTGTTGATTGCTGAATCTTTCTCCTGATAGTGTTCCAATACTGGCCCTTGAGAGTCCCAGAAAATTGTAAGCATCAACTTTCCAGCTGCTAATTGACTTTTTTTTTTTTAATGTTTTATTGTGAATTATGTGATATTTACATAGCAGAACATTAGTTTTACATTCTTTCTATTCATCATCAACCAACCGAAGGGTATACACTGCAAGCCTGCCCCCCAGTCATTGCTAATTGACTTTTGAACTTTTTCTTGGTCAACAATTGAGGATGTTTCCATTTCATACTCTTGACATTTACTCTCAGGTTCATAGTGATGAATCTATGCCTCATCACCAGCAATGATTTTTTTAAAGAAACTTTTACCTTCCATTGAGTATCGGCCCAAATTTTGTTTGTAGATGTCCAAATGCTTCTGTGTTTGTTATTTTAGTACCTGTCTCACACAAACTTTTAGAAACTCATCTTGATTATTGTATCAGCATTGATATCGAAATTTAAAGTGATAGTTTCGACATAAAACCAAACGGCTACCACTTGTCTGTATGTCATGCTGTGGTGGCTTGAGTTGCTATGATTTTGAGGACTATGCCACTGGTATTTTAAATAACCAGCAGGGTCAACCATGGTGGACAGGTTTCAGATGAGCTTCCAGAGGAAGACAGGCTAGGAAGAAAGAGTGACAAACTACTTCTGAATCACTAGTCACTGAAAACTCTATGAATAGCTGAGAAACACTGTCAGATACAGGGCTGGAAATGAGCCCCTCAGGTTGGAAGGCACTCATAATGTGACTGGGGAAGAGATGCCTCCTCAAAGTAGAGCTGA